>NW_028274810.1:107080918-107263418 GCF_037043125.1 Eumetopias jubatus | reverse complement strand
GTGTGTTCTTTCTGAAGCCCCTGCCTTCCGTGGGTGTTGCTATGCCTAAAAAAGGCCCACTCAGCCCCAGAGTCAGGAGCAGTGACAGGCTGTCTCCAACCCAGGCCCAGGACCACGACCCAAAACCATCCTGTCTTTGGGAGGACAGGTCTCCTGCAGGAGCCAGGGAGAGGAGTGGCCCCTCTCCCCTCCCCAGGTCCCAGGATGCCCGGGACCTGCAAGAGCTCTTCATCTGAGGAGGAGTCATGGAGAACAAGTGTATCTCGGCTGCCCAGCAAGTGAAATAACCAAACCCCAATGCTCAGGTTCTAACACAAGCAGAATTTCAATGTACTGTTTGGGGGAAGCTTCCTTCCCTCTTATGTGGCCTTGGGGCACCCCAAGGAAAGCCTTCTTTGTTCTCCTTCCCTCAGAGAGAGAAGCTGGCCCCATGTCCCGGGGTCCCCACCGTGTCCCAGTGCTGAGGAAGAGCCACACGCAGGGGGCCTGGTGTCAGGAGTGTGGTCGGCCACTGCTTCTGGGCTCCCAGCCAGGGGCCTGGCGGCTGCATGGAAGAGCTGAATTGCTTTTGGGGGAAGGAGTGCTCACTGCCCACACCAATCACCATCCCCCTCTGCACTCTGCAATCCAGGCTCTGTGCCCAGCTTACGTCAATCACCAGCACTCCACATGTTCCTGCCATGGGAGGGATCATTCAGCATCACCCCATTGCACAGAGGAGGAGAGCGAGGCCCAGAGAGGGGAGGTAAATGGCTCCAGTCCCAGAGCTGGTCAGCAGAGAAGCTGGAAAGCCAGCCCTCCAGAACCCCTGCTAGACCAGCCAGAGACTCCCTGAGTAGAAAGTGAGCCCTCGCCTGCCTGACCAGACACGCACTGGCCCCTGACCTTCATAATGGCCTGTTCTTGACCTTGAAGGTGAGCTGGCCAACTAGGATGGGGAGTCCAGCTGGTGGGACAGGCTGTAGCTACAGGACAGAGTGACACATCTGAGCTAGCAGGAGCCACACTCTGGTCTCCCTCCCGGAGCCTGACCAGGAGCTGGAATCTGGGTGCCCTAGGGGCCAGCACACAACAGGGTCTGCACTGACCAGGGAGCCATGGCCCCCAGGGAGAGTCCACTCTGCCCTCTCCCCACTCCTGCCTGGCCTCACCTCTCCTCACTGTGGGGCTGCAGGACCCAGAACCAGGCCCCATAGGGATGGCTCGGTTCCAGTTTATAATGATTTCGCAGCCCGTGGAGCCCCTGCGGCCGGAAGGAGGACTGGCTGTGTACCAGGACTGGGCTGGGGAGGATGCAGGGCCTTGTGGAGAGTGAAGGATGGGGCAGGGGCCGAGTCCTGGGGCCACGGCTCATGTCTAAAAAGGGCTGAAATCCCTGAATGCCCATGGGGCCCCTCATTACAGTAACGACCCCCTTCCCACTCGGGCATCCTGCTGGCGGGCCCCTCCTCCCCGGCCTCCTTCCCGCCCCTCTGACTCCAGCCGGGGCTGCCGCCAGGGACAGGCTGAACCTCTGTCCCGGCTCCTGCCAGGAAGACAAGGCAGAAGGAGGAGAGGAGAAGGGGAAGGGGCAGACTGATCTTCTCCCTGTCCTGAGTCGGCCTCCACTGATGCCTCCAGGTCCTCTGGCCCAGCCCTGCACTTAGCTGGACCCTGAGAGGGAGTCTGCATTCCAGGGCAGCTGGGTGGGAGGGGTATTCAATGACCTGTGCGTCCCCAGATGTCCTACCCACCTGGCCTTGCACCCTAAGGCCTGCCGCCCAGGGTGGGTGTGATTGCGGGGCCCAGTGGACTTTGGGGCCATAGAGCAGTTGGCTGTGGTGAGGGGATGTGGGGGACCGGTCAGGTGCAGAGCCATGGGGCTCATGTACATCCGCTGCAGGGCTGGTTCACCGTACAGGTGCTGCGTGCAGGTCTCTTTTGCACACCTGGCCATGACACACCTGGCTGGCCCTCTCGGTGGGGAGGCCTGGGTGCCTGGTGCACCTGTCCCCCACCTACCCCTGGAGGAGCGGCCACGTTCAAGCGTTTCCATGTCCAACCCTCAGGGACAGTTGGGAACCTGGGTCAAGAGAGGCAGGCACTGGCCCAGGACAACTGAGGGGTGCAGAGCCCAAGGAGCAGGGCTGCTCTCCAGTCCTGGGCCAGCCCCAACCCTCCCATGAGGGTCGCTTTGGGGGTGAGACCCCCTCAGATCCTCGGGGAGAGCTACCCACCATGTCCCATGTGGGGACATGACCTTGGCATCCCCAGGCATGTAGAGGCATGCGCACCTGCAAACCCACCCACACGCACCACTCTGCCCAGCTGGGGGTCAGAAGGGGAGGACACCCTGGGAGCGAGGTGTGGGACAAGGGGGAAAGAAGAAAGAGGTTGGAGACAGCTGGGCCATGGGGCAGGGCATCAGGACTCCTGGCAAGGACCCGGATCCAAAGCATGGGGAGGAGAGACAGGCCAGGCTGATGGTCAGGGGTCCCCAAGAAGCCCGGGGGGTTGCCAGGGCACTGGGAAAAGACAGGGTCTGGGTTCCGGTGACCACCACCACCCTGGGCACTTGGGAGTAGGAAGAGATACCCACCCCCAAGTCCAGAGGGCTATAGCACAAAAGGCCTCAGCTTCCTCTGCTGTCACTTGGGCTGCAGAGATGCAGTGTCCCAAGGGTCCCACGGGCTTGTAGAAGAGCCTGTTGGCCTTGGATCTCCATCCCCGACCCCCTGTGATCCCAGTCTGGGGAAAATGTTTTCTACCCCCTCGAGGTCCTTCTCAGCAGAGGACAGACTCGGGGCTTGGGAGGCTGAGGACCTGGCTACGCAGAACGGGGCAGAGCACAGGGCCACCAGTCTGGATACCAAGGTCAGGGCCCTCCTTGTTGCAGCCTCAGGGTCCCCATGTGGAAGAGGATCCAGAATCACTGCTCTGGTCAGGGTGAGGAGGCCTTAGGAAGGACTGGAGCACCGGGACCGGAGAGGGAAACGGGGACAAGGGAGGCTTCTGAGGTTTCTCACATCGCCCATGGAACCCACAGATCCTGCTCCTGGGAGAGACACAGACACAGAGACAGAGAAGGAGATGGAGAATGAACACAGGACAGAGGGAACCAGGAGAAGTCATAGACTTTCCTCCACCAGCTTGGAAATGACATCCCGGCATTTTGTGCCATTCTATTCCGGAGAACGCCGTCACATAGGCCATCCACCCTGGAGGGGAGGGGATTCCACAGGGATGTGTGACCAGGATTCAGGGGTATTAGGGGCCACTGTGGGGACTGCCCAGCACACGGGCATAGACGAGGCCCTGGGACCTGAGACTGACCCTAATGGGAGCCCCTGGAAGTCTGTGTTGTGAGAGGACAAGGTCAGAATCAGTTCATTACTACCTTCCCACGGGGGCTGGGACACAGGCAGGAGGGGGGTGGCTTTGCCTGGACCCCAGAGCACACCCAAGCCCCACTGAGCTGTGCCCCATGCCAAGCCCAGCTACTTGGCTCATCCTTGCATTGCCAAGTATGCACCAGCCTCCTGTGATAGCAGGCACGGAACATGTGTAGAGGTCCTACCCCTGATGGCATCCCTAGAACTAGAAGCCAGAATACCCCGATGTGCAGATGGGGAGCCTGGGGAGGCCCTGAGAGGCACGGGGTCTGTCCAGGGTCATAGCCCTGGGCATGCGCAGGAGTCTGGTCTGAACCCAGCTCTGTGTCCTCACAGCAGGGACACCGGCTGCACCCAGGCCTCCCGGGGCTGTGGGTGGGCTGTGAGGGTGTCACTGTATGGATGGGGCATGGGGGGAGGGTGAGCATTCCGCAGCGGGGGAGGGGGCCCCTCGGGGGGCTCTTGTGTGAGGAGGAAGTTGGGTAAGGGGACCCCAGGCAGTGGTGACCTCACTTCCCTGACAACAGAGCCCAACAGAATTTGGAACCCCAGTAACCAGGCACCCACATTCCACAGACAGCCCCCTGCCCAGCTCATTTCATTGGAGATCTTAATGGCAAAATGTTCACGTGTTGCCTGCCAAGGTCCCGAGGCTGCAGGTGGAAGACGGCGCGCCTTGAGGACGCCGTCCCCCGCTGGGGATTTCATGTCAGGACTCCCCACCGCCTCTGGCCATTTGGTCGGAAGGACAGAAAGGTGACAGCAGGAGGCCCAGAGCCGGCCACCCAGCCCCACTTGCTCTGATGACCTGTGTAGCCCCAGGTGCCCTCCCTGTGTGAGTGTGTGTGAGTGTGCACATGTGTGTGTGCGTGTGTATGTGAGTGTGTGTGTAAAGAGGGGTCATGGGGTGGGGACTGGGCAGGAGGACAGTGCGGATGGCCGGGCAAGGGCTGTGATGCCTTGGGGCCGGCTACCGGTCCCTGTCTTTGCAGAAGGCCACGGAGGACACGGAGAGGCAGCTGGCGGACGTGCCCTCTTCCCTGACAGAGGGGTTGACCCCAAAGGCATCCCAAGAAACAGGTGCTGGGGATTGCGAGGCAAGACCTCCGACACCACGCGGACCACCGTCCCAGGTGGTCGTCCACTGGACAGTGGTCCAGGAGCCGGAGCCCATGGAGGCCGAGGCCGAGGGTGAGAAGGCTGGGGCTGGGTGTTTGTGGTGTGTGGGGACGGGTCGGTGCGGCCCCACAAGGGAGGAGCTCCCAGAGGCTGGTGTGGGGCCACGAGCAACGACTGGGCACAGAGCACACAGCTGGTGGACTGCAGCTGGGGAGACGTCCCCGTGAAGGTTCCTTCCCGGCTGTGGCTTCTCTGGGAGGCCCTGGGCTGGGCTCTGTCTCTGCAAAGGCCCACGGAGAGCAGGCATATGGGTGAGCTTTTCTCCTCTCACAGCTGCTCCACCACCTGAGGAGCTAGAGCCCGATCTGGAGGGAGGGCTGGTGCCTGCAGTGACTTCAGGAGGAGACCAGGAGCCGGCAGGTGACCCGGCACCTGCCCACGGAGAGCCTGGTGCTGTCCAGGAAGAACTGGCACCTGCTCCTGCCCCAGCCCCTGCCCCTGCCCCTGCTACAGTTCCTGCCACTCCCCCTTCCCCCACCCCAGCCCCTGCCCCTGCCTCGGACCTAGATCCTGACCTGGCTCCTGCCCCTTCCCTTACCCCTGCCTCTGCCCCTACCCCAGCCCCTGCCCCTGCCTGTGCTCTTGTTCCTGCCCCTGCCCCTGTTCCTGCTCCTGCCCCTGCCAGAGCCACTGTCCCTGACCCAGATCCTACCCTTGCTCCTGCCCCTGTCCGTACTCCTGCCAGAGCCGCTGCCCCTTCCCCTGCCCCTGCCAGGGGTCCTGTTCCTCCCCCTGACCCAGATCCTGTCCCTGCTCCTGCCCTGGATCCTGCACCTGCCACTGCTGCTGACCCTGTCCCTCCCCTTGCCCCTGCCCCTGTCCCTGCCCCTATCCTGAGCCCTGCCCCTACTCCTGCTCCTGCAGGGCTCCCACAGCCACATCCAGAGCCCACAGCCCTGCAGGGAGAGCTCCTCGTACAATCACCCTTAGTTCCATCCCTGGAACCCGAGACCCCGCCCGATTGTTTCATGCCCTCCCCCTGTGTTCTTTCTCTCTGGTACATATTAACTGTTATTTTATCCTTCCATGTCCTATATACTGTTTATTATTTGTTTTAAATAAAATTACTTGTTTTCAATTGAACACGTCTTGAGCATTAAGTACATGCCCAACGCTGTGCCACCACAGCCCAGAACATTGCCGCAGAATATCTCATTCCCCAAAGGAGTCCCCGAACCAGAAGCCCTCCCTGCCCATTTCTCCTGCAGCCCAGACCCCGGCGACACCTAAGCTGCTTTCTCTCTCTGTTCCTTTACCTATTCCTGATGTTTCTGTAAGTGGAATCACACAATAGGGGCCTTTGTGTCTGCCCCCCTATTTTCAAAGGGGACCCGTTTTCTTCTGTGTTTCTTTGTCATAAAATTTCCCTTATTTGATATTGAAATCCCCGACGGATGACACATCAGATAGAATCATAGAGGCCACTTTAGGAATTATGGGCACAATCTCGGGGCTGAGACCCCTGGTCCTGCTGGGACACCACAGCCTGAACCCAGACAGGACAGAGCTGGTTCCTCCTGAGACCCACACAGAAACCAGGGAAATGCAGAAAGCTGGAAGACACACCACAAAGGGCAAAAGCATTGCTCACAACCCAAGGCCAGAGAAAGGGTTCACCTGACTTTGGTCCAACCACGCTCCCAGTCACTGGGTTCCACAGGGACGGAGACCAAACACATGCAAGTCCAAGGCGGTAGGATAGGCACGCAGGGAATATGGGTCAGAGATGCGGGAGCTCCTGGGGAAGGACTCCGGCAAAGGAAACCCTATGGAGGCAGCGCTGGTCACCCTCAGACTGGCAGGTGTCTGGTCTGGGGACCAGCAGCCCTGGGGAGAACATGAGGAAGTAGAGGTCCCCTGGAGAGAAGGGTGACAGGCACCCCTGTCTGGGAGAACAGTGAGCAGCACCCATCCCAGGCCACAGGTGCACCCATCCTCAGCCTCGGACTCAGCCCCGGAAACTCTGGCTCGGTTTTTCACACACCTATTGTCAGGAGTGTTCATCACAGCGGTGCTGGAGAGAGCAGGGAATGGAACAGCACTAATGCCCAAGGAGATGGATGGGATCCACGGTCCCAGTTCTCATGACAGAATGCCCTGCAGCTACTGTCCCAGTGTCATCCGGGGCACAGGATCTGGGAAGCCCCTCCTGAGACCCACCCCTCCTGCCACCCTGCCCCTGGGAACATTGGGAATTGTTTGAGGAGGAGGGGGAGAGGATCCAGGATGACAGCGGGTCCAAGGAGAAGGAAGGTCAGCACTGGGAGGACAGATGGACGTGCCCTGAGCCACCATCCAGGGCCCACTTGGGGTGATGCCCTCGGACTTCACCCCAACTAAGGACTCCTGATTTATGGACCCAGCTTCTGTGGTTTTACTCCCTCCCTCATTCATTCTCTCCCTCATTCATTCCCCACCTCCAACCCTCCCCTCCCTCCCCCTCCCTCCCTCCCTCCCTCTTTCCTCCCTCATTCAGCAGAGGATCTGGGGTCCCTGCTGTGTACTGAGCACTGGGGCTTCATCAGTGAGCACCCCCCAACCCACATGGTCACGTCCACTGTGGGAGGTGACGGGGGCAGTCCTCAGGGCTAGCACTGGTGATGAGCACCAGGAATCTGCTCCTGAAAACACCGGCCAGTTGCACAAAGAATGGAGAGACCCATGCTTAGCACTTCCTCTAGAAAAATCTAGTCCTGAAAAGTGATGAAAAGTAAGTATATCCTAGACTTCATGCGATGTGAGTTCTAATGGCAGGTACCTACTGATTCCTAGAACCAACAAAGAGTAAATCATCCAGTGTCGACTGGGGTGTTGTGACCCAACTTTTCTGACCAAATGACACGTTTCAGCCAACATCTCCAGGGCCTCTGAGTTTTCCCAAGGGTCTCTGCGATTCTCTGATCCTTCCATCAACCTCCTTGGGAAGCTCTATCCTGTCGTCTTCCTTGTCTCCTGCCTCTTCTGGGACCCTTCCGTGGCCTCCCCACCAGGGCCACCCCCACCAGGACTCCCTGTGCCTCCTGGCCTGACACCCACATCCCACGCTGGGTCCTGTGAGTCCGGTGCTTTTTGCAAGGACTGTGTGCTCCCTCTGGGGTCACTTGGCATCTCTCTTGCAGTGGCCTGCATCTTCCTGTGCTGGGTCTCCTCTGAGCAGTCTGTGAGGCTGGACTGTACCCATGTCACGGGCATGGAAGCGAGAGTCCAGAAGGTCCAGATGACCTGCTCCCAGTCCCAGCGTGTGGAGCATGGGTCAAGGATGGTCCGCGAGCAGAGGAAGATTTGGGCCCAGGGAGACTGAGGGAGGATGTGGCACAGTGAGCCTGCAGGAGGAGAGTGAGCACTATGGGGGCCTGGTGCTCAGACCTGCTGGGAGACCGCATCTCACCCACAGCAGCTCTGTCCCCAGGGCTGGAGGGTGTCAGGGTAGCCACCCTCCGAGGCTCTAGGCTGATAGTGACTGGCAGGAGAGGAGGTGCACCTGATGCAGGAGAGAACCCTCAGGCAGAGAGGAGGGGGCAGGTGCTTCCCCAGCAGCTGGAGGAACTCGGGGTAGCCACCCTCCCAGGGTGCAGGATGGCAGTGGCCGGCAGGGGAGGAGGCACCTGGTGCAGGAGAGAGCCCTCAGGCAGAGAGGAGGGGATAGGCTCTCCCCCAGCAGCAGGTGCACTGGGGCAGGCTTAGGGGGCATCCGTGGACAGCAGTGCCTGCAGCTGGGGTCTCCACACAGACCCCCTCCTCAGGCTCAGCATAAGCTTGTCTGGATGGCCTTTGTCCCCCAAATACAAAGTCTGGCCCAGGACACTCCTCAAGCCCCGACTCCCAATCCTTTGACCTCAGCTCAAGTGACAAGAAATGGCCAATAGTTTAGGTGGGGTTGGGTGCACAGGGACATTTGCTTTTCTGGCCCATGCTGTAACATTGCTGGCATTTTAAAGATCTCAGGGCTTTGATTCAAAAACGGTAGGATGCCGGGGACCCCAGTCGGCTTTCGGGAAACCTGCCTCTGGGCCTTGCAGCCCTCCCATCCCACCAGTTCTGCTCAGAATCCCTCCAGGTCACAGACCCACAGTCTTGGCTCCTCAGATGGCCCGGACGATGCACCTTCACAAAGCGATCCCGGTGGGGCAGCAGGACACACTGTGGATTCCAGCAAATACACCTCCCAGAAACTGAGGGTGCTGCTGGACGAGCTGTCTGAAAACAGCCATGTCAGGGTTCCAGGAAGATACCAGAGGCACAGGAGTAACTGAGGAGCATCTGAAGGTCAGGTAGGGGCAGTCAGAGCTTCCAGACCCTTCTTCCCTAAAGCTCCTCATTCCTCAGCCTTTCTTCCGGTGATTCTGCCTGGTTTCTATTTGCCCCAACTGTTATCCATTGCCTTAGGCAGCAGAGACTCACGTATGCCTTTAAATGTTTTGGACATTGAATGTCCTCCAGTAGCCACTTCACTGCTGGGAGAGTTGGTAGCAAGCAAGAAGTCCCAGAGGACTCCAAGGGTCTGGACTTGGTGTTTCCCTCTCCTGAGATGGGGACACCTGTGGGAGGTGCAGGTGGTCAGCTGGGGGAGGGGGGCAGGCACCTGACGTGGACAGATGGGGCATAGGTGAGGCCCGAGGCCCCCGGGGTATGTGCCTGGCATCCGGACTGAACAGGTCTTCAGAGCTGCAGACTGGCTGGGATCATCTTCAGGCTGAGGAGGAAGGTGAGGGGAGCAGAGGGGACTGAGGAGGTTCGGCTCAGACAGGAGAGGGCTGAGCCACACTTTTGGGGGAAAAGCGGGGTCAGGTTCAGGCTCACAGGGACAGACCTTGAGGCCATTATGCCATGTGAAATAAGCCAGTCCCTAAAGGACCGACACTGGAGGACCCCACTTGTGAGGGATGGAGAGCACTCCCATCACAGAGGTGGAAGGAGCTGCTGGGTGCCGGGGCTGGGGAAAGGGAATGGGGGGTTAGGGTTCAGTTGGGGATGATGAAAACATTGTGGCGATGGACGGAAGTAGCCGGTGCAGAACAGGGAATATACTTATTGCCACTGAAACGCGCTTCATGGTATCAACTGTATGTCCATTATACCACAATACAAAAGAAGTGAGTCAGGACGTCGGGGCCATCACAAATCCCTGGAGGGCCCAGGAGCAGGGAGCCTGTATCTTAGTTCTCGCTCTCACGCTCTGCCCCTTGTTGGGTGACTGAGCTCAGTAAGTGCTTGCTAAGACACAGTGCAGGCAGCTGGTCCAGAGAAAGTGCACAAGTGCAAACCCACTGGTGGGCACGGAGGAATCCCAAGGGGACGTGCATCCAGACGGAGCGAGTGCCCACATTTCACAAACACCAGCATAGAAATAGCCATTTATTTTTTTTAAAGATTTTATTTATTTATTTGAGAGAGAGGGAATGAGAGACAGAGAGCACGAGAGGGAAGAGGGTCAGAGGTAGAAGCAGACTCCCTGCTGAGCAGGGAGCCCGATGTGGGACTCGATCCTGGGACTCCAGGATCATGACCTGAGCCGAAGGCCGTCGCTTAACCAACTGAGCCACCCAGGCGCCCAGAAATAGCCATTTAAAACCAAGGCAGGAACCTTATATAGCCCAGAGGGCTCCACGCTCCTGGAGGCCGAGCTAGTGGCCACGGCCAAGGCCTCTGGTGGTGAGGGCACTGGGGGGTCTGAGAGGTGACTCGGCGCACCCTGACCCTGAAGCCCCATGGCTGCGGTGAGGTGTAAGGACTGGGAGGGAAGACCCGGCCAGCACCTGTTCTGGCTCCATGGCTGCTACAGGGCTGCTCCCAGCCCCAACAGGCAATGTCTGTTTAGAACCAGAGAGAAAACCTTTTCCCTCAATTGTTCTTTTTAAAGATGGTTGCTCAGCATTGACACAGAAAAACCTCTGACATAAAACTGGAGCCGTTCACAGCTGCAAATGACCCCGAAATGATCAAAATGTAGTGACCACAAAGAGAGGAACGTGTGCCCCCAGGCAGGCCTCCTGTGCACAGGGGTGCCTGGGGCGTTGGCGTGCCCGTGCAAGCAGTGCTGGGCTCCACAGTTTCCCTCAAGGGGACAGAAGTAGGAATCTGCTCTGACAGCTCCGCTCAAGGCAGCACCCCCTGATGGAGACGGGGGCAGCCCCTCGTGACTTCCAGATGTCCTGGTGATTCTTGGGCACAGCCATGGATCTCAGCTTCTTCATGACCCAGGGAATGATGGGGGACCAGCCCAGCAGCCTCGGGTCCCGCAGATCCTCCAGGGGACAGCCCAGTAGCCGCGGGTCCTGCATGGCCTCTGGGGGCAGCCCCTCATGAGTTCTGTGTGTCCTGGTGATTCTTGGGCATGGCCCGAATCTCAGCTTCTTCATGACAGGGGCCAGCCCAGCAGCCGCGGGTCCCACAGGTCCTTCAGGGGACAGCCCAATACCGTGGGTCCCATAGCTCCTCTGGGGACAGCGCCTCATGAGTTCTGGGGGTCCTGGTGATTCTTGGACACAGCCATGGATCTCAGCTTCTTCATGACCCAGGGAATGATGGGGGCCAGCCCAGCAGCCGTGGGTCCCACAGGTCCTCCGGGGACAGCACCTTGGTGGGCCTGTGCAACTCCCATGCGCTCCCTCTGGGGTCACTTGGCATCTCCCTTGCAGCGGCCTGCGTCTTCCTGCACTGAGTCTCCTCTGAGCAGTCTGTGAGGCTGCACTGTGCCCATGTCACGGGCACGGAAGCGAGAGTCCAGAAGGTCCAGATGACCTGCTCCCAGTCTCACCATGTGGAGCCTGGGCAGGGAGTGGTCCCTGAGCAGAGGAGGACTTGGGCCCAGGGAGCCTGAGGGAGGATGTGGCACAGTGATCCCACAGGAGGAGAGTGAGCAATGTACGGGCCTGGTGCTCAGACCTGCTGGGAGACCACATCGCACTGGCTCTGTCCCCAGGGCTGGAGGTTGTCAGGGTATCCACCCTCCCAGGCTGCAGGCTGGCAGGGACTGGCAGGAGAGAAGGCCCCTGGTACAGGACAGAGCTCTCAGGCAAAGAGGAGGGGGCAGGTGTTCCCCCAGCAGCTGGAGGAACTCAGGGTAGCCACCCTCCCAGGCTGCAGGCTGACAGTGACTCGCAGGAGGAGGCGCACCTGGGGCAGGAGTGAGCCCTCTGCAGAGAGGACGCGGCAGGTGCTCCCCCAGCAGCAGGGGCACTTGGACAGCCTGAGGGGGCATCAGTGGACAGCAGTGCCTGCAGCTGGGGTCTCCACACAGACCCCATCCTCAGGCTCAGCACAAGATTGTCTGATGGCCTTTGTCCCCCAAATACAAAGTCTGGCCCAGGATCCCCCCTCAAGCCCCAACTCCCAATCCTTTATACTCAGCTCAAGTGACAAGAAATGGCCAATAGTTTAGGTGGGGTGGGTGCACAGGGACATTTGTTTTTGTGGCCCATGCTGTACCGTGGCTGGCATTTTAAAGATCTCAGGGCTTTGATTCGAAAACGGTAGGATGCCGGGGACCCCAGACAGCTTTTGGAAACCTGCCTCTGGGCCTTGCAGCCCTCCCATCCCACCAGCGCTGCTCAGAATCCCTCCAGGTCACAGACCCACAGTCTTGGGTCCTCAGATGGCCCAGACGATGCACCTTCAAAAAGCGATCCTGGTGAGGCTGCAGGACACACTGCAGATTCCACCAAATCCCCCTCCCAGAAAGTGAGGGTACGACTGGACCAGCTGCCAAAAACTGACAGGTCAGGGTTCCAAGAAGACACCAGAGGCAGCATCTGAAGCCAGGTAGGGACAGTGAGAATCTCCAGTTTTGCCTAGGGGCAGCTCCCGTCCCCCTAAACCCTCAGTGGGATGGCTTTACTGGGGGATTGGGGGGGACCATGCCTGGAGGACCCATGGCTCCACTGTTAGAGGTCGCCGACTTGATCAGTGCACAGGTGGGGAAACCTGGCCACACCCAAAGAATTTCTAGAAACAGTAGCCATCTCAGTGGTAGCTGACCTGGGAGGTCAACCTTCCAGCTGCCTGAGGTGGGATCGAGCCACAGACCAGCACACTAGCCAGAAATGGAAGAAGGAGAACAAGTTCTTCATTTCATAGTTTCTAAGTCACCGGTTTGTTCCTACGGTCAGTATACTTTGCATCCTGGGAAATCTCTGCCTGTCTAAGGTCATGAAAATGTTCTCCTCATGTTCTCTGCTGGAGTTCTTAAAAAATCTCTGGTTTATAGGTAAAAATCATCCGGAATTGACTTTGGTTGTCACAGCCATGCTGGGAAAAGGATGGATTTTCCCCAAAATACTAAAAATAGAACTCCTGTATGATCCCACTGTCAGGTAGACCTTTTGGCATCAGCACAGTGGGTCGGTCCTGAGGCCTTGGAACACCTGTCCTCGCCCCGGAGGAGGAGGGCTGAGCGCGCATGCCCCGCACGGGTCGCGGGGCGGGACTCGGGCGCCTCCCGGCGGGAGGTGGGGGCAGTGCAGGATGCGGTGCACTCAGTTGCGTGGAGGCACCTGTCCCTTCTGGGGTCCAGCTGAATCCATTACATTTGGGAAATTCGAACTGAAATGGAGTCCAATTATCCCCTGACTTCTCCAGAAATAGAAACTATTAATTAGAAACCGTACGGAATTAAGTGAAATGCAGACACAGGCTTTACAACTTACACCAAAATTCATTTAAAATTGTAGATAAATTTAAAATGTAAAACTATCAAAATAAAGGGGGCTCCTGGGTGGCTCAGTCGGTGAAGCGGCTGCCTGCGGCTCAGGTCGTGATCCCAGGGTCCTGGAATCAACCCTCCGTCGGGCTCCTTGCTCAGCAGGGAGCCTGCTTCTCCCCTGCCTGCTGTTCCCCCTGCTTGTGCTTGCTCTCTCTCTCTCTCTCTCTCTCTGTCAAATAAATAAATAAAATCTTTCAAAAAACAAAAAGTAAAAAAAAGAAAATCCACATGGTCTTGGGTTCAGTGATGAGCTTTAACACACAACACCAAAAGCCAATCCACAAATGAAAAAAATTGATAACATGAACTTCCTAAAATTAAAACTTTTGCGGGGCGCCTGGGTGGTTCAGTCGTTAAGCGTCTGCCTTCGGCTCAGGTCATGATCTCAGGGTCCTGGGATCGAGCCCTACATCGGGCTCCCTGCTCAGCAGGGAGCCCGCTTCTCCCTCTCCCACTCCCCCTGCTTGTGTTCCCTCTCCCACTCCCCCTGCTTGTGTTCCCTCTCTCACTGTGTCTCTCTCTGTCAAATAAATAAATAAAATCTTAAAAAAAAAAACTTTTGCTCTGTGAAAGACCTTGCTCAGAAAACTAAAAGACAAGCCACGAACTGGGAGGAAATATTTGCAAAGCGCAAATCTGGTAAAAGATTTGTATTCAAAAAATACAAAAGACTATCAGAACTCAATGATAAGGAAACAAACATCCTAATTGATAATGGGTAAGGATCTGAACAGATGCCTGGACAAAGAAGATATTCAGATACAAAATAAGCATACAAAATTATGTTTGACATCATCATTAGGAAAGTACAAATTTAAACAACAGTGAGACAGCCAGTACTGCACACCTATCACAAATACTAAACTCCAAAAACAAGAACACCAATTGCTGGAAGGTGAGGAATGGCAGCAACTGTCCCTTCAGAAGACATTTTGGCCATTTTTTCCAAACCTAAGTTAGTCTCATGTTAAGATCCAACAATTGCACTTCTAGTATTTAGCAACTGCTTTGAAAAACTATTTCCGAACAAAAACTCACATGCAGTTATGCACGGTAGCTCCATTCATAATGGTTACAAACTTAAAGAAACCAGGATGTCCTTCCATTAGTGAATCCATAAGCAAACTAAGTGCATCCATGTGAAGGAAGCAGAATATGCCATGCAAAATATACCTCTTTGGCACAAGGGATATTTGGGCTGATTAATTTTAAGAAACGCCAGACATGGGAGAATCTCTGAAAACTGGGTAAAAGTTGCCATTTGGTGAGTGACATGTACACTTATAAAGGAACACCCCATTTGTAAGCCTGTCTCCCTCTGTATCAGGAACAGAATTACTAAATCTCAAGAAACGCTTACCAAAAGAGAAGGCACAGACTTAAAGCTGTGTAACAACCATACCCTCGTTTACTGTGCTCACCTGATAACATCCCTTAACTGGCCTTCCCACCACCCAAAATCTTTTGGTCTTTAGCTGAAGATAGCATTTAGGGTGAGGGCTGGGCCACTTCAAGGAATTACACCATTTTCCTGGGTATCTCCCATGAATACAGGACATATGCATGATATTAAACTTTGACTTGTTTTTCTCCTGTTAATCTATTCAGCAATAAAAAGAAATGAACCATCACCCCATACAATCACATGGATGAACGTTACATGTATTTTTCTAAGTGAAAGAATCCAGTCTGAAAAGGCTGCACACTGAGTGACCCGATTTGTAGGAGATTCTGGAAAAGGCAAAACTAGAGATGATATAAGGATCTGGGAGTGAATTCCATGATATTTTCATGATTTATACCTGCCATTAAGCATTTGACAAAACCCAAACCTTTTGGGGCACCTGGCTGGCTCATTTGGTGGAGCGTGCAACTCTTGATCTTGGGGTTGTGAATTCGGGCCCCATGTTGGGTGTGGAGATTACTTAAAAATAAAATCTTTAAAAAATACAAACATTTCTACATCCCAAAGAGTAATTAATAATCTACAGAAAGTAAGTTGTTTAGGATGTGGGAGTGTCACAGGATGGTGTGGGGGCCAAGGGCAGGCTGCCCCAAATCTGCCACTTTGACATACAGATCATTTTAAATAAAAGTTACTTAAGAGACAGCCTATGCAATGAGGACACTTAGACCCTCCTCTGTCCCCCTGCAAAGGAAATCAATCTCCCATGTGAAGGTATCCCTATACCAGGAGGTAAAGAGATTTTGACATCACCAGAGATGGGAGATTTGGAGCCCATAAGGCTGTATAAACAACCCTTGTTACTTTTTACTAATTTACGACCCCAGCCCAAATTTTGTTTAGAATTCCTTACTAATCGAAGCTCCCAAGGTTAAGTTTTCTTTGTCCTGTGATTTCTTCACAGGTGTAGTTACTCTTTGTCCAAAAAGTATAAAACCTGGCTTCCTTGGTCATTTCTTTAGACCTCAGGTTCATTATTGGGTCTCCACGTGCACAGTATTGCACTTTAGGTTTTTTTCTCCCACTTATCTGTTTCATGTCAATTTCTTTCCTCATCCCACGATAAGAACCTTGGACAAAGGAAAATTTCTTCCTCCCCTTCAATGGAATACAGAACGTGACACATAATCTAACTGTATTAGAAACATATGGGGGGAAAAAACCCTCACTGTAGGTTGTATGACAAAAGGTGCTGACCTAAGTAACTTTGGAAATGAATGGAATCTGTAGATTAAAGAAAAAATGTACTGTACGTACAGAGTAGACTCCATTTGATAAAGTTCTCTGCCATCAGAGTGGTAGCTAACAGTTCTGAAAACACCACATCTGTAATCTGGAATGGAGCAATGAATTAAATAAAGGGCCGGTGGTGAGAGCCAGGTTTGTCACTGTTAGAGTAGGAAGTTACAGATCAGCAAAGGGAGTAGATCACAATCTCCATGTGGTGGCGGACCAGGTTGGAGACATCAGTATAAACTCATCCTTAGCTTAATATGGACGCAGAGGGTTCCACACAGAAATCTTTATCATTAGGTGTGTCGACATAGGTGGGAATACAGGCATATATTGCCTTGCATTGTCCGCTGAGCATGGACATTTAGCTCCCCCGTGTAAGACTTTAATACCGTTCTCTACTACCCAGAGCTCCTTAAAGAACTTGCTGATGCTAGAACTTGGACAGTAAGTATAGGAGCCAGGATAATCTTGACGTATCAGAAAGTAAGGAAGTACCAAGAAAAGAGCCACAGAGATGGAATGATGTCAATGGAAAGCAGGAGCCGATGGAAAGTGCTCTCCGTCACCAAAGGAGGAATGAGCCAGCGACCAAACACTGAGGTGCTGGAACATAACCTACCCTGGTGTCCACGCTGGTAAAAATAAATGATTCTTTTTAAGATTTTTACTTATTTATTTGAGAGGGAGAGAGAGTGCATAAGCAGAGGGGAGAGACAGAGGGAGAGGGAGAAGCAGACCCCCCACTGAGCGGGGAGCCCGACGTGGGGCTCGATCCCAGGACTCTGAGATCATGACCTGAGCTGAAGGTAGACACTTAACTGACTGAGACACCCAGGTGCCCCCAAATAGACGATTTTTTAAAAAGAAACCACAGGGCCAAAATGGAGTCACTTACGTCAGGAGACCCAAGCCAGCAAACCAAGACTTACTACCTGACCTAACTGCAGTTCCACACACCCTCACCTCCACGTAAACTTTAACCGGTCAACCTGGAAAATGAACTGAATGGCCCCTTCTGTTCCCCTTAGGAGGGGGACATTGCCTAAAATAGTGCATCCTTTTCTAGTAATTTCTTTTTTTCAATGCCCTCTCTGCCTTTAAAATCCTTCCCCTCCCTGCAGCTCAAAGGAGCCCCTTTCTTTTTGCTAAATGGGATGCTGCCTGTTTCATGAATTGTTCAATGAAGCCAATGGGACTGGGATCTTTTAAATTACTTTGTTGCCTTTTTATTAACAAATTACATAGCTTTTTATAAGCGGGACTGCATAGACCTCTCCTATAAGAATTCCAACTAATAGATGTAGATAACCATTCATCAAGTAAATGGAGCTAACTCTCCTCTCCTAAAGTGGGGGCTCAGGGCAGTTGTCTTCCTGCACATGGGAAAGAGTAACTTCCTGGTGGGGAAGCCTGACCAATGCTGCCTCAGCCAGGTGACCAGCGTTACATGGACAGTGACAAGTGTTCCCTCGTTGTAAAGTAACGACAAAGCACTTTACCTCCCTGATCTGCTTCCTCAAAACCCATAACCCCAGTCTAATCAGGAGGAAAACAAGTAAATCCCAATGGGGGACTTTCTACAAAATGCCTGACCGGTCCTCCTCAACACTGCCAAGGTCACTGAAACAAAGCAAGACTGAGAAAGTGTCACAGCCAAGGAGAGCCTAAAGACACATGATGAGCACATGTCACGTGGTGCCCTGCATGGGATCCTGGAGCGAGAAAAGGTAGAACAGAGGGAACCTGAATAAAATACGGACTCCCGCTAAAAACAACATATCAATATTTGTTCACTAATTGTGACAATTTTGTAGAAAACTAGAAAAAGAGGAGAAATTAGGGGCACCTGGGTGGCTCAGTCAGTTAAGCGTCCGCCTTCGGCTCAGGTCATGATCCCGGGGTCCTGGGATCGAGCCCCACGTCGGGCCCCCTGCTCCGCGGGAGCCTGCTTCTCCCTCTCCCTTGCTGCTCACCCTGCTTGTGCTCTCTCTCTCGCTCGCTCGCAGTCAAATAAATAAATAAGATCTTTATAAAAAAAAACAGACATTAAAGGTCAAATAAGGGAAACCTATTGCATCGGACTGGAAGTCTAGAGGAAATGGGTGATTTCCTAATAAAAATGCACAATAATAAAATGGACGCTAAAATAAGGAAAAAACAGGCAGACCAATGAGCCATCCAGGGCCTCATCTTACTGCTGGTTCTCCTCTCACTGTTCTGGGGTTTTCCTCTCCTAGGACAGAAAAGGAACAGGGACAGAAGTGTTCTGGAGCTGCCCTTAGACCCGACCCCACTCACTGTCTTCCTCTCCCCCAGCCATACCCTGCTCAGCGAGGACACTATGCACAGGGAGTCTCAGGGATTGTGGATCCTGATGTGTCACCCAGTTCTTTTTTGGATGGCAAGGGACTGGACACACTTACTAAAGTAAAAGAAGTTAATATTTTTTAATGGTAGAAATACCTTAATACTTGCAAGAGACAAGAGTGGGTTTGGACCTGGCAGGCCCAAAGGCTCACACTCTCACAGTGTGACCTAGACACACTCCAACACTCCATCCTGCTAAGCGCTCTGGGGTGGCCCCATTCATAGGCACAGTCTCTCTCACTGCATCTGGGGCCTCCCACAACTCCAGGCTGACACCCACTCACCATCCATTCTACTGGGAAGGGTTTCTCTTTCCCTTGGGTTCCATGAAAAGTCATGGCTTTAACTGTCTTTGGCCCGGCTTGGGTCACACTCTCATCCTTGAAGCCATCAGAGCACCCAGAAAATAGAGCAAGGGGTTGGGTAGACTTGGATCATACACGCATCTCTGAAGTGGGTGGAAAGTGGGGTCTGCCCTCTGGAACTGTCTGGATGGTAGGCAGGTGACATGGGGTTCCCAAAGGCAAGCTGAGATGCTGGACTTGGACGTGAGAAGAGATGCCAGGCTGGGAAAGCAGCAGACTCCGCATCACTGGTGACTGACTGCACGGCTTTGGAATCTGAAGCCCAAGGAAGGAAGGGGTCACTTCATTAGGGTCACGGGCTGCAGCCGCCCATCCAGTGCTCTTGCTATTTTCCCATGACGGCAAGGCGCTCTCCTACTTGCTGAAAAAGCAACTTTGCTGTTGGTAGGAAACTCAAGGCTCCTGCCTTGGATATTGGGTCCTCACATCTCAGAGACTGGAAGGCACACAGACCTCACTCTTCTCCCTGGGAGGAAGGAGCCCCGGAGTCACACCTGCCCCCCACATTAATCGCTCCTCCCCAAAGAACAAACTGGCTCATTCTCCAGTCTCTTCTCTCTCCTTTATGAAGAACAGAGAGCAAATGTAAGGATGATAAGGAAAGTATCGCTCATTGAAACAGTGGGAGGCTCAAGGATTATTCCACACCACAAATCCACACATGGCAGACTTTCTGGAGGCCACAGTCCCTGAATCATGCATGTGACTCTCTGAAACCAGGCAGCCTCACTGAGAAACTGCCTGCTGGGAGGCACAGTTACTCCCATAACCTTAATTCTTAACAAATACGTATGTCAAAGGTTTACATCACAATCGGGAGGCCAAAGGACTGCAGGGTCAGTCTGCCGAATGGCTGTATGGCTGCTGTGGACAGGGCCACATCCAACACTTGGAGGGTTAAGAGACTGTGAAGGAGGAAGCCCTTGTCTCAACCACACAGACGTTGGGAATGGAAACATCCTGTGGGGCTGTCTACACTGCCCATGGGCCTGTTACACTGCCAGGAGCACAGTCAGCTCAGTAATGGCTGTGGGGGTTGTCAGGACCCTTTCTGGCCTGAGCTGGAGGGCCACAGATGGCTCCCTGGATGGTCAGAGGCCAAGGGCTGTCCTGTCTACTGCCTGTTTCCTGCCGATCACTCAGATGGGATGAAGGATCTAGCCAGCGCCAGGGGGGGGCCCCCCAACAGCCTGCAAGAAGGCTGTACATGGGGGCGGGCAGGCCACGGCAGTCAGTCCTATATGAATCCATTCGTGTCTACAGAGTGCCCTCGTGGGGTGGGGCCGTGCTGGAACTTGCGGCTGCCCAGGCAGAGTGGGGCCAGCAGCACCCTTCCCAGGTCGGAGGGTGGAAGAACCCTTTATAACCTCTGAGTCCCCCTATAACCCCTGACTGGGGATGAGTTGGATCTCAAACTGTCAGGAATCAGGTGGACATTTCACTTTTCTTCTGTCTGAGCCCAGGAGTGAAGGGCTGAAAACCAATGCTCCAGCTCACCTCTGACTCGTGTGTGACCCTGGGTGAGTCCTGTCTACCCTGGAGGCCCAGGGAGTTGGAGGAGGGGGAAGAAAGCCAATTATGCTTAAACCTAACCCCGATCCAGACCCTGGCCCTGACCCCAACCCATGACCCTCACCCCAACCCCACCCAGATTCTCAGGCTGATCCACACTTGCATCACGAACAGGCCCAAATCAGTTTTAGGGGGTTATTTTCTCCAGAGAGCTGCTCAGCTCTGCACTCCTGCCCACACGCCCATGGAGGTGGCCCTGCCTCCTGAGGACGCACAGGTTGCTGACTCCCACACCTCTTGCATACATCACCCAGCAGCATGGTGGGGTTTGTTTTGATTTTTTGCTAAGTTTTATTTTAATCCAAGGACTTTGATTCATACCAAATGTCATTGTAGAAACAATAGCAGAATCCAAAGTCTGGGTGATCAGTATTACTCAGGCAGCAAACTCGTCAATCACAGAATTGTTTTAAAGCAGGTCCCAGTTGTGTTGCATGGTTGGGACTTCTTTTTGGGTTTTTTTTTTTAACACTGTTCTTAAATATAAAGCTTTGCAACAAACCTTTGACTTATGTCAAATATAATTAAAAATTAACAAATGAGTACATTGTATCAAAAAGTACGAAGATATACATTTCATGCACATACTTGTATATATGTATATATGTATATATTTTACATGCACACATAACTTCATCAAACTACAGCCACTGCTTGACTGGTCCAGATGCAGACAACTGGTTAATGCATTTCAAATTTGGCAACTCACTATGAGATCTCAGTGGAAACATATGATAGCTGAGAAGAGACGATACAGAAACAAAACCCAAAGTCAGGAAAACAAGACACAGTATCTCTTCCCCCACTCCCTGTAGTTTTCACCAATTCCAGTGTCTAGAAGAATCCAGACAGACTGGTGAGGCCGTGTGGGGCTAGAACAGTGATTCTCCACCCAACATGGCCTGGGAAGCAGCTGCGGTTCTGCACAGAATGGATACATTCACAATAACGTGGGCCAGAGATGAAACATCAGTATCAAAATACACATCCTTCTGCTTTGCAACAGGAACAGAGCTATCTCATGCAGAGTCTGAGATACCATTCCAGTTATTATTTCCTATTGCATGTAAAATACTCTGTAATCTTAAAGTTTCAGAGTATTGTGCCTTCCAGTAAGGAGGTTCTATAAAATGGTTTGGTCACAATCATGCTGAAACCCTAGAACAGGTGGTGGTCTTACGTGATTTATTTCTATTGAATGTGTGTCCTTTGTTGCATAGCCCTGTGGGTTAACGACATCCACTCACTGGGACACACCTCCACACAGAGAAACACACACACACGTCACAGGCCAGGTTTCTTTAAGGTGAGTCATGGGGCAACAGCCAATGGGAACACTCAAATGATCCAGCGAAGAGATCATCTTACATTTCCAAACACGGAGGATGCACCAAAATCTAATCATCTAAATATTCCTTTTGTTCACAAAACAAAGGGTCTCCCGGCATTTTATGCACAGCCTCCTACCTACGGTGTTTCCCTTTTGACAGTGGCCATGAGGTTGGATTTCCCTTTCGCTTCCTGCTTTCCCGTGTCTTGTGCCACAGTGCTGGGCTTCAGATGGCTCCTACCTGAGCCTCAGTCGCCAAGCTTCTCCTTGCCCCATCGCTTCCTCTGAGTTTTGGCCTCATTTCAGTCGGGCCGTCCCAAGTGCCCACACCTGCACAGACACAGGCCCTCCCTCCTGCCCGCCGGGTCCATCTCCACTCCCCCACCTCTCCCTCTTCCCACGACCTCTCCCTCTCTCTGGCCTTATCTGAAAAGAAACTTTCACAACAGATACCATGCCCTCTTTGGCAGGCATCCTGTCCCTGAGATTCAGACGTAGAACAGACTGAAAACACCCCATACAAGGACACGCTCTACACTGCTCTGTGGCTTCCCAGGGAACCCTTCCACTTGTGGGAGGAAAACAGGGAAATGGTCACTTCGTTTCCAACTACAACCGTCCCACTGGATGTTATATGAGTGTTCTCCATGGACACCAGCTTTCTACTTGGTTGATATTTGGAACTGGAAACAGTTCCAAGGATTCACCCACGCTTCACACAGGCTTCACATCACCGCCCCCAGGAGCCTGGCACGAGAGGGCTCGGAAGTCAGGCACTTGGTCGAGAGCAGCAGAAGCCAGGGGAGCTGGGGGGCCACCCAGGCTGGACGCAAGAGCATCTCCTCGCACGAGAGAGAGAGAGAGAGAGAGAGAGACACCACCCCCCCCCACAAAAAGCTGAGAGCTTCCTCCAGGTTGGATTTTTTTTAAGTTCTGTTACTATTTCCTTCCCCATTTTTCTGTTTTTCTCTTCTTTCTAGATCAAGTATATGGAATTGACAAAAGAGGGAAGGGTGTTTCAATTAAAAACCAAAACCAACAGCAAGAATGTTTTCCAGATTTGGTCCCTGTCAAGGTTGACAGCATCTGGGAGAGGACAGAGTGTGTGTGAGTGTATTTCTGGTGTCCACCTGCTGTTTCAGTACAAAGAGCCACGCTGGATGTGTTTGTGTTTGTGGGCGCCGACAAGAATGCACGGAGCCACAGGCCGGGCTCCTGAGGTTACTGCTGTTGACCATCCACTCTGTCTTATCTGGCCAGGCGTGTAAACATGCCGGGCTCCGTACCACACACGTGGATAAAGGATGGTCTCTACCAGATCCAGACCTCCTAAAAGTGGCCCAGGCACACCCCCCAGACGCTGGGAGCCATCACACAGGATTCAGACTGACAGGGTCCCACTCAGCACATGCAGTGACTTCCCGTGTAGGGTCTGTGGCACGAGACCCAGGCAGGCAGCATACAAGGGGACAGAGAGAGCCACGTCCCTCTCCGAAAGGGCTTTAGGAATTGGTCCAGCGTGAAAGAGAAGGTGGGGGCGGGGGGGTGGGGGGGAGCCACGGGGCCTCCCCTCAGCTGGCCCCAAAGGCGGGGTCGCTCCAACCAGGGGCTGCTGCCCCTGCCTCAGTGCCCCTGCGCGTCCCTGGGAGCCCAGCGTGGATGATAAAACTCATCGGCTGGAACGCGCCCACTGAGCAGGCATGAAGCGGAGGTGCGGCTAGCACCAGTGGTCTTGATCGGGGTGGTGGTAGCTATGCTGAACCCGGCCGCCCGAGCTGAGCCCCAGAGTGCAGTGGTAGCTGTTGGGCACGCGGCGGAGGGGGTGCGACTGGGAGGTCAGGGAGGACACATAGGAAGTCCGGGAGGAGCGGCCTGAGTTGGTGGCCACAGCCTCCTTGAAGGTAAGCGTGTCCTCAGGCTGGGTGCTGGCAGTGTCCTCACTGTCCAGACGCTGCCCCAAGTAAGGGTCAGAGCCGATCCTAGA
Organism: Eumetopias jubatus; assembly: GCF_037043125.1. NCBI lineage: Eukaryota > Metazoa > Chordata > Mammalia > Carnivora > Otariidae > Eumetopias > Eumetopias jubatus. The sequence continues at coordinate 107,239,848 of NW_028274810.1, read as the reverse complement.
GCCGGCGGCCAGGGGCTGGCTGAGGGGGTCTCTCTGGAGCAGAGCGTTGTGTTCGGAAAGGCCACGGCTAAGCCGGCCCGGGGAAAAGGTGGGGAGGCTGGTCTGTGCCCCAGCAAAGTGGACAAGCGAAGATTGGCCATCTTGTAGGTGACACTGGGAAGGGGGGTCAGCGAAGTCTGGGGGAGCTGCCTCCGCCCACCACGGCCAGGGGTGCTAGCACCGGATGTTGACAACAAGGGGCTCCCATTCACTGAACCACCACCCTACAAGAAAATAGAACAGAGAAAAAAAAATCAAAGTCCCAGACCAGAGGCCAATGCAGGTGAGAACCATGGAGGTGGGGGGTGAGGCATGGAGAGAGGCAGGCACCCTGGGAGGGGACCCGTAGGGTGTGTGGTGGAGGGGGGAAAGCCGCTGGTGCCGGTAGGCCTGGGGAGGTGGTTGGGGACCAGTGGGGAACAAAGGGACAGGCACAGCTCAGGGAGAAGGGAGACCAGAGGCCAGTCCAGGGCAGTTGGGAGGGGAGGATCGGGCTGGTGCGGGAGGAATGGAGCAAGGAGGGGGGGAGCACAGACTCGGGCCTGGGAACCAGGACATGAAGGAGGATTCAGAGCATGGTGGGGGGGGGGGCTCATAAGGAGGGACAGTGAGGGGGGTCCTGTCTTACCGGTCTTGGGGGTCCTGGCTCCTGCCCAGCTGTTGGTGACGTGGGGTGGCTGCTGAGGGAGGGTTTGGGCTGCGAGGGCTCCCGGCCCCCAAAGCGGTCACAGGAGTAGAAACGCTGCTTCTCCGAGGAAGAGGAAGAGGGCTGCCTCCGCTCTTGGGACCGGCCCCGCTCCTGTCTGCGCTCCGTCCGGCAGCCTGTGGGCCCCTCTTGTGGGGGTGGGCCTGGCCCTGCAGCACTGCTGGGTGCTGGCCAGGAAGAGGGGAAGTCAGCACAGCGAGCCAGGTGGGGAGACAGACCCCCAGCCCAGACCCAGTCCCCAGGGCCAGCAGGGGGACCCAGGGGGAGAGCTGAGGTGCGTGGGTGATCCTGCCTGGTCCCCAGACCTGGGCCTCACAGCCCCCTACTCAGGGCCGTTTGGATGGTGGAGGCACAGAAAGGAATGCCTCAGGCCCTGGCCATAGGAGGGACCCCCACACGCACCGCCATCTGTGTCTGCGGACAGGCTGGGCCCCTTCTCCAAGGACTTCTGCTTCCTCTCCCTGCGGCAATGGCAGCGGTGGTGGTGATGGGGCGCAGCCTGGCTGGCTGGGGCACGGTCCAGGGCAGCGCTGCAGAGATGAGCCGTGTGGGGACGCTGGGGCGCCAGTGTGGAGATGGAGCACTTCATGGGGCTGGCGTTGGGGGCCGGCTGCGGGTGGGATGTGGGTTGGCACACAGTCTGAGAGAGGGGCCTGGGGCAGGCTCCAGGGTGGCCCTGAAGGCCTGGGGCTCAGGAACCACCAGGCCCCTCCCTCTCCCCAGAAAGCTCTTCCCCACCCAGGCCCACCCTTTCTCCCAGAGCACGCTGCACAAGGTGCTGTCCGTCTCTGCCAGCGGGGCCCAGAGAGCTGTTGGCCTCAGTGTCCCTGGGGGACAGGGAGGATGCCAGGAAGAGGGAGGCTGCGGGCCTGGCTGGGAGAACCCTGAGGGGTGGCTGCGTGTGATGGCCCTGCTGGGCCAGGGCCATGGGGCTCCTGCCCTGGGCTGAAATCGGGACCTGCGGAAAGGGGCCCTCCCAGGGGAGCTGACCCACAGCCTCCACTCGGCGTCCTCAAGCTGGCCGCCCAGCGGGCCAGGCTCGGGAAGGGGAAGAGGGCGGGAGCCACCACCAATGGGAGGCAGAGACAAGTTTAGAGAATGAAGTCATTGGAATGTGCAGAACCAGGAACCACAAAAGGAGGCAGGGACAGGGCCAGCCCCAGGCAAACACTGAGGGTCCCCGGCTGGAGGACATGCCCCTCTAAAGCCCCTCACCATCCCAGGAAGTGAAAGCAGGGCCCCCTGACACAGCCTCAGGTCTGCAGGCCCCTCTCTGAGTCCTTGTGAATGGGCCCACAGCCCCCTTGCCCTGGAGCTTCCTGCTCGGTACTCAAAGCATCCCCGAAGGAGCAGGGGATGGAGGTGGTGCCGCCTCCAGAGTCCAGAGAAAGAACAGGGCAGGTCGGGCGCCTGGGTGGCTCAGTTGGTTAAGCAACTGCCTTCGGCTCAGGTCATGACCCTGGAGTTCCAGGATCGAGTCCCGCATTGGGCTCAGCAGGGAGTCTGCTTCTCCCTCTGACCCTCCCCCCTCTCATGTGCTCTCTCTCTCAAATAAAATAAATAAAATCTTTAAAAGAAAAAAAGAACAGGGCAGGTCCTCCCCAGAGCATCGATGGGGGAAAGGGAGGACCAAGCTGTGAGGCACCGTGTGCATGGCGGGGGGGCTGGGAGGGGCAATGCAGGCTGGCGTGAGGAGGGGTGTCCTAGAGAGAGGGAGAGTCTGGGTCAGGGACACTGGGCTGGGAGATGGAAGCCCCAGGGCCACCGCAGGAGGCTGAGCACCGGTGGGTGGTGGGGATTCCTGGCAGGCCTCCGAGGACTCTGGCTGCACCTCTTGAGACCATCGTCCTGGGAGCTCCCAACAGGGCTGACAGTGTCCAGGCCGCCGTGCAGGTAGGGAGCCCTCACGCGGGACACAAGCCCTCCCCAAGCCAGGACTCCTCATCCCCCACGCCCCCACCCTCCCATGACCCTGGCCCTCCCAGGCCACCCACCTGAGTCTCTGCAGCCGGGCGAGGCATGGAGGCCGTGCGTCCCTGGCTCTCCAGTCCGGGTTGGGGCTCCCCGTCCGGACCTCTCAGGGCCATGCTCTGCATCTGGACGTCCACAGCCTGGGCACACAGCAGCCCGCAGTCACACCGGCCCCCACCCCACTCTCACCTTCCCCCCCATCCTGGGCTCCCCGCCACACTCCTGCCATCTCCCACCATCCCTGTCTCACCCCAATCCTTATCTCATCCCCCATCCCCAGCCTGGCTCCCCAGCCCTGGGAGCCCTCCCCGGGTTTCCTGGCTGCACCACTGGGATCTCTGTAGAGTGGCCACGCTCCAGGGGTGTCCTTGCCTCATAGGGTACCTCCTGGGTCCTCTGAGTACCCCAGGAAACAGACTCCTTGATGCCACTCTCCTGGGTTTGTCTGTAGAGAAGAGAGGATTGTGCTGTTGGCTCAGAGGTCTGTGGGCCTTGGAAGGCCCACCAAGGACCTGGCTCCAACCTGCCAGGAACCTACACTGGCCCCTTCTACTCTGGGTTAGAAGCAGCCCAGATGCATGAGGCCCTTCAAGTACAGGCTCTCAAGTGGCCACAGAGCAAGGGATGTGGACCCAGTACCAGGGCTCAGAGCAGATGGGCAGAGAGGGCCCCGGACATGAGTCCGAGGGAGGTCTGGGCCCACCGCTTGCTGGTCTAGGGACACCCGGCAGGTTCCTCGGCCCTAGACAGGGCCTCCCAGGAGTAGTGGGAGGCCACATGTGCACAGCATGCATGACGCAGAGGGCAGACATCCTGTCTACGCTGGTGCACAGCAAGCCGTGACCACTACGTTAGGGGCAGTGTAGTACTCAGGAAAACCTACCTGATTAACAGTCCAAGACCCACAACCAGGCTGCAGAAAAGAACATCCAAACATGTACAGATGAGGAGGAAATCAGGAGCCCTAAACATGCATGCTGTGCCCAATCTGGTACCAGGCCCCACACCTTAGCCCTTGCTGGATGAGGCAGAGCACAGTCCCCCCTCTTTGGGCTCAGCCAGTGATTTCCTTTAGCCAATAAGGGTGTTAGCAGACCTGGGACCCTGCTGGCCCTGAGGGGGTGGCTGAGAGGAGCCTGCCTGCTACCACCCCCCAGCGACACACGGTACAAGACAGGTAGGTGACTGTTAGTTCGCAACACTTGGTTTTGGGTGGTTCATTACCAAGAATTATTGTGGCAAGAGTTAGGGGTTAGGTAACAAGGACGTTACCAATTTGTCTACAAAATACAATTGCTTCAGAAATCACTACTGGAGTGGAGATCTGAGGAAAAATGTCTTAGAGGAGTTAGGAAGACTAGACACACACAGGCCGTCAACAGAATGGGGTCGAAACAAATCATTTCTCAATGGGCAGTGAGGAAGCAGAGGCAGAGGCCCCTCACTGGAAAGGGAAATGGGCACGCACAATGGGAGGTGACAGTGGGAACCACCGACTGTCTAAATCCACTGACCTCAGTGCCATCAGAGGCACCCGTGTAACGTTTTGGGAATTAGCTTTGGAGTCCACCATGGACCGCTCCAGCAGCCCGCCTGGACTAGCTTTCAGGCAGCATCTGCGGGGAACCATTTGGGGGGAGGTGGGCACGGGGTGGAACAGAGAGGCCAGTCTCCCAAAGTGGTGATGGGACCTGAGGGCTCCATGTCCTGCAGCACAGCCTACAGGGAGCCCCTCTGGGAGGGGGAGAAACCAGGAGTCCTACCTCCTCCGTGCACCTCACACCCTGGCCAGGTACTGACACGGCCCCGCCGTTGCTGAGGGACGCAGAGCTCTTCTGCCGAAGGAAAACCCGGGCTCCTCGGAGCACAGCCGGCTGTGTCTGCTCCAGCGTGGCCTTCAGAGGGTGGAACAGGGACACAGGGCCCATCTGTAGAAGGGACGCAGGGAAGAGGAAGAGCTCTAAGGGCACAGACAGGTGTGCCAGAAAGCTGGCCTGACCCCACAGCATGGGTTGGTGCTCCTTCTGCCCTGCCCCAGCCCTACACAGGAGGTAGGCGGGGGCTTACTCCCAACCTGGCCTGTGAGTGACATCAGGAAAGTCATTTCACTTCTTGGAGCTTCAGTATCCCTACCTACAAAATCTGGGGACCTCATCCAATTAAAAATGGTAAAAGGTTTCATCTCATCATCAACTTGGATTGATGGGTAGAGGCTGCATGACCCCGGACTGAGCAGAATTCTAAGGACATTTCAGGGCTCGGGGGGTGGCGGGGGGGCACTAATGGGTGTCTGCAACAGAGAGGGGAATGGGGGATGTGGTGTGGGCATCAGATACTTCCCATCCCACGATGGGTGAATGTCCCTGTAAGCTCCGAACCAGGCAACTTTCTAGACAGAGTCTACGTATGGTCACTGATGGTTTGGCTGCATGGGAAAGTTGTTATCTTTGAAGGATGACGTCAGGAAGATGGGGCCCCAAACCAGCCCAGTCAGAGTCATGAGGGGAAGAAATCATGACCCTGGACCCATCAGTTTGATTCTCTCCGGTCCCTGCCAATGTGCACGGTAATCAGGTTCTCCTCGAACCTCCCCAAACAACCTCCTCAAATATTCTTCAAACTTCTTTCTTCTAACACTTAAAACAGTGGTATCTCCAGGGAACAGGTCCTCACCCCTTGTCTACTGCTCCTGAACACTAGGTCTCCAAGTCAGGGGGCCCCCAGTACCAGCAAGAGACCAGCCGTTGGAAAGCACTCAGGCTGTATGGGGTTTCTGACTTTGGGGTCGGAGAGTGAGGCTACAGTAGGAACCTCTCATCTTCCTTTTCCCGCCGTGCAATCCCCAGGAAGGATGTGGGTTTCCTCTGCCGTCAAAACAACTGATGCGTGCCAGAGTCTGAGGTTTACTTCTTGGAAATCCTGGAACTCGGTACCTGGGACAGGCCTCCCGTGGCCTGGTGAATCTGGTCTCTGGGGGTCTTGTTCTGTTTGTAGAAGTCAAGTATCATCAGAGCTGCATACACCTTTCCTACGGTCATCTCATCGGCTGGAGGGAGAGAAAACAGAGGGTGGGGTGTGGAGGAGGAAGGGGAGGTGGGGGGGCAAGGGAACAGCCTCCACCACAGGGACTCCTGGACACGCTCAGGGAAGGGCACAGGGCTTGGCCGAAGTTGCATCTGTGGACACTGAGCACGTGTCCTCTGGAGCTGTACTGACTCTCCACAGGGCCCTCCATCTCCTCCCAATGAAGTGGATGTGGGGTTTAATCTTTAAGCACCTCATCTCTAACTGTAGGAGTCTCCCTGCTGTTCTCTGGATTTTTTTAAGTATACACCCCCACCAGGAACGTGGGTGACTGTGGTCAACAGAATAAAGCCCAGGGAATCCCTTCCCACAGTCCCTATGCACCCACTGGTAAGACCGTTCTCCCTGCAGGTGGAAACTAAGTCTAGACTATTGACGAGGTCACCCTGGCCCAGGCCTCCCGGCTCTGCCTCTGGGTGGGACACAAAAGAGGGGTGAACAAGGAGAATTTCTTGCCCTCACTTACGTTTATGGGGTGGCACCAGTAAATCCAGGGTCTTCTGGGGCAGATTGGCCCACACAGAGGAAATCTCCTTCCTCAACTCTGCATCACACTGATGCTGCTTGGTGCCGGCTGGGGCAGGACAAGGGTGTGGAGGGGAAGAGAGATGTTAGGAGCTGTCTCACGGGCCCCCTGGGGGAGCCGGCAGGGAGAGGTGTGGTGTGAGGGGAAATGGGGCAAGGACCGTGCCAGGAGAAAGGGCAGAGCGGGGAGAAGCACGGCCACGGCGTCTGTCGGAGCGTCCCTGATGGGCACGTGCAGAGACAGAGGCCTGTGTGCGTGGGCCCTGGGAGTGGAGAAGGGATATGGTGGCGGTCCAGCTGTTCGTCCAGCCATTCAAAACTATCAAGAGAGCACCCTCCCGTGCCAGGGACTATTCTAGGTGATGGAACAAAAGCAAAGGAGCCGCCTTTGTGGCACCATGTGGCTTGACTCAACAATAAAGTGGCAGTAAGTTCAAAAGCTAGTGTGTTGGGTGCAGAAAAAGCTTAAGTAGGGAGGGATGAGAAATATTAGGAGGGCTGAAATTTTGGACAGGGGAGTCAGGAAAGGTCTCATGAGAAGGTGGTGTGTGTGTAAGACCCCGAAGGCAGAAAAGGACCAGGGGGTGCAAAGGCCTTGGTGTGTCACACAACCAGCCAGGAAGGCACGGCTCACTGAGCGGGGGGTGGGGGTGACGGGCTGCAGGGAGCAGATGTTGAGATAGGAAGCAGCAGAGCGTGATAAGCAGAGGGATAAAATACTCTGACCTTTTTTTAGCATCAGGTTTACTATGGTATAATGTACATACAACGAAATCCACCCTTTTCAGTTATCCCATTCTATGAACTTTGGTAAATCCATAAAGCCACACATCCACCCCACAATCGAGTCATGGTATATGGCCCCACTGCCAAAGTCCCTCTGTGCTCCCTTTGTAGCTGACCCCTTGGCCTCCTCTCACCCCGTCCCATCCCTAGTGTGTTTTCTGTCTCGGTCTGTTTTGCCTTCTCCAGAATGCCCCACAAACAACGTCATTGGGTGTATTGGCTTTTGAGTAGGACTTCTCCACTCATTGTGGTGCCTTTGAGATTCAGTCCACGTTGTTGAGTGTATAAGTAGCCTGTTTCTTTTGATTGCAGAGTACTACCTTGTGGTATGGATAGACCCCAATTTGTTTATCCATTCACCAGTTGTGAGCATTTGAGTTGCTTACATTTTGAGGAGATTATGAAATAAAGCTGTGAACATTTGCATATAGGTTTTTGTGCAGATGTATGTTTTCTTTTATTCCCACTTGGGAGTGGGCTGGCTGGGCCGTACGGTAAGGAACTGCCAAACTAGGATCACAAGAATTCCATATTATGCATTCTCACCAGGACTTAATATTGTCATTTAGAAAAGTACTTTAGTCGTATTAATAACCATGTAGTGTTATCTTACTATGGCTTCATTTTGGATTTCTCCCATCCAAGTACGAACCAGGCCCGACCCTGCTTAGCTTCCGAGATCAGACAAGATCGGGCGCGTTCAGGGTGGTATGGCCGTAGACTTCATTTTGGATTTCTCTAATGATTAATGATATTGAGCATCTTTATAGGTGTTTATTTGCCTTCCATATATATTTTTTGGTGACATGTCTATTTGAATCCTTTACCCATTTTTATTAGGTTGTTTACTTTCTTATTACTGAGTTGTGACAGACCTTTATCTATTCTGGAAACTGATCCTATATCAGATACATGGTTCAAAAATATCTTCACCAATGCTTTAGCTTTGTCTTTTCATTTTCTTAAATGTCTTTTTGAAGAGCAAAAGTTTTTAATGTTGATAAAGTTCAATTTTTCAATTTTTCTTTTATGGCTCATGCTTTTTGTGTCTTCAAAAATCTTTGCCAAACTCAAAATTGCCAAAATCTCTCTCCTGTGTTTCCTTCTAGAGGTTTTATAATTTTACATTTTACATTTATGTCTATGATCAATTTCAAGTTAATTTTTGTAGGAGGTAAAAGGTATGTGCTATGGACTGAATTGTGTGCTGCCCCCGTTCACATGCTGAAGCCGGAACCCTCATTGTGACTGTATAAGGCCGAGAAGGAGGCAATTAGGTGAAATGAGGTCAGAAGGATGGGACCCTGACCCAGAGAGTTAGTGTCCTTATGAGAAGAGACACCAGAAAATTCGTTCACTCTCTGTATGCACTCAGGGAAAGACCATGTGAGCACACAGTGAGAAGGTGACCACCCTACAAACCAAGAGAACAGGCCCAGGAATGAAACTTACCTTCCTGGCACCTTGATTTGGACTTTCAGCCTCCAGACTGTGAGAAATAAATTTCTGTGTTTAAGCCACTCAGTTGTGGTTCTTTGTTATTGGCAGCCCTAGCAGACTAAGACGCTAAATGTCAAGATTTTTCCCTTTTCTGGGTAGTTGTCTAAATTTTTCAAGTACCATTTGTTGAAAAAATTATCTTTTCTTCATTAATTGCCTTTACAACTTCATCAAAAATCCATTGGCAATGTAAGTACGAGTCTCTATTGTGTTCCACTGACCCATGTCTCTGTCCTGTCACCAACACGATACACCTCAATTGACGTGCTTTATAGAAAGTCTTTGATTCAGGTAGAGTAAGTTTTCTTTGTTCTCTTTTCAAAATTGTTTGTTATTCAAGTTCTTTTGCTTTTCTAGATACATTTTAGAATTTGTTTGTACATTTCTACCTAAAAACCTGTTGGGATTTTGATTGGGTGAACATTTATTCTATTGATGAATGTGGGAAGAATTGACATCATGACAATATGGAATCTTCCAATGCATGAAGATGATGCAGTGCTTAATTTTTAGATCTTCTTTGCTTCTTTCAATGTTTTGAAATTTGCAACATAGAGATCTCACATATATACTTTTTAGAGTTATCCAACAACAAAGAAGTACTTCATGTTTTTGGTGTGATTTTAATGGAACTTTTTCCCATTTCAATTGTTAATTGCTAATATACAGAAATACATTTGCTTCTTGCACACTGACCTTGTATCCTGTGACCTTGCTCTATACTTGGGGATGGTTTTAGTTACTTTTTTTAATGGCTTAAAACAACAGAAATTTATTATCTCAGTTCTGGAGGCCAGAAGCTCAAAATCAAGGTGTCCAGCATGACCGTGCCTCCTCCAAATGTTCTAGTGAAGAATTCTTCCTTGCCCGTTTCTAGATGTTGGTGGCTCCCAGCCATCCTTGGCGTTCCTTGGCCCGTAGATGCCTCCATTTTATTCACTTTTTCTTAGAGTCTTTCAGATTTTCTCCATAGATAATCATGTCAGTTGTGAATACAGGCAGTTTTATTTCTTCCTTTCCAATTGGTATGCCTATTTCTTTTTCTTAACTCATTACAATGGCTAGGACCTAACGTATGGTGTTGAACAAGAATGGTGACAGCAGACATCCTTCCTTTGTTCTTGATCTTAGGGAAAAAGGGGTTAGTCTTTCTTTGTTAAGTGTGTCATTCGCTGAAGGTTTTTCATAGATATCCTTGATCAGATTGAGGGGGCTTCCTTCAGTTTCTACTCTATGCAGAATTTTTAAAATCATGGATACTGAATTCTTGTGAAATGCTTTTTCTGCATCTATTGAGATGATCATATAGTTCTACTTCTTTGATATATTAAATTATATTGATTGGTTTTTTATACTTGAACTCAACTTGCATTCCTGGGATAAACCCTACTTTTGTCATCAAGCAAATAGATATATATACAGCCAGACTCAGTTTGAGAAAACTGGGTGGAATATTTTTGTGTCTACAGTCATGAGGGATACTGATCTGTCACTTTCTTTTCCTATAATGTCTTTGTCTCATCTTGGTGTAGGAGCAATGTCAGCACAATATGGTAAGTTGAGAAATGTCCTCTTTTTCTCTATTTTCTGGAAGAGTTTATACAGAGCTGGTATTATCTCCCCCTTAAATGTTTGGTGGACCTCACCTATGGAGCTAACTGGGCCGGGGATTTTCTTTGTTGGAAGGCTTTTAACTATAATTTAATTTCTTTAATAACTATAGTGCTACTCAGATTCTCTCTTCCTTTTTTTAACCCACTCAGGTTATCCATTCTTGAATGAGCTTGATATTTGGTGTCAAGGAATTTTTCCATTTCATTTAGGTTGTTGAAGTTATTGACAGAAAGTTGTTCATAAAATTTCCTTGTTATCCATTTAATGGCAGCAGGACCTGTAGTGGTGTTCTCTCTTTCATTCCTTATATTGGTTATTTCTATCTCTTTTTCTTGATTGGTCTAGCCAGAGGTTTATTAATTTTATTGCTTTGGTTTTTAACATGATCATTCTAGCTGTTCTGTTGCAGGCAGATAAGAACAGAGGCAGACCAGTCTGAAGCTACTCTAAGAATCGAGTCAAGACCCGAGAGAGGGGCTTGGACCAGGAGCTAGCAGTGGGAGAGGACATAGAAGTGACCATATTCTGGTATATTATGAAGGTGGAGTCAAGAGATATGACAGGAGATCATATATGGATCAAAACTGGGAAAAGGATTTTAAAAAAAAGAAAGAAAGAAAGAGGAGGTAAGAATGACTCCAGAGGTTTTTGTCTTGAGTGACTAACTGGAAGAACAGAGTTTCCCCTGATGGAGACGGGAAAGATCATGGGGAACACGTGGCGATCAAGTTTGGGCAAGTGAACTTTGGAATGCTTCCTGGGCCTCCCAGTGGAGACAGTAAAAATTCACATGAGAATGCAGAATGCAGGTCTGGAGTTCAGGAGGAGGCCTGCACTAAAAACACAAAGTTGGAATTCCCAGTATTTAGAGCCATGAAAATAGGTGGAATGACGAACGTGGCAAAGGGAACAGTCTGAGGGGCACCGTGACATTCAGAGGATGGGAGACATGAGAAAACAGAACAGGAAACATCAAAGGGATTCAAGAAGAACTACACGACCACGGAGGAAGGGCCGAGCCGCGGGCGGACGCGGCCACGGAGGAAGGGCCGAGCCGCGGGCGGGCGCGGCCACGGAGGAAGGGCCGAGCCGCCGGCAGACGCGACCACGGAGGAAAGGCTGAGCTGTGGATTAGGTAAAATGAGGACCGAGCACACGGAGGTCGCCGAACAGCTCAGCAAGAGTGGCTCCAGCAGCATTGCAGTGGAAACCCACCTGCAGACTGAACAAGAGAGACCAGACAGACAATACAGACCAGTCTCTCGAGGAGTTGGTCGCGAGGAGGGGAAGAATAAACATAGGGAAGCCAATGGAGGGAGCAGAAAACCTTTTAAAGATGGGAGAAATCATAGCTTGTTTATATGTTGATACAAAGAATCCAATAGGGAGGAAAAACTGACAGGGCAAGAAGCAGGGTGCAGAATTTCTGGCATGACATCTGTGGGTAGATGATGAGAACGGGACCTAGAGGGCAAGGGGGGCAGGGTACGGGACTGGCCTCGACTCATCCGCTACAAACGAAATGGCTGAGCTCAAGGGCTCGAGTGCGGCCAGGAGGGTGGTGTGGTGGCAGAGACAGTGCAGATCCCCTCTGGTGGCTCTAATTTTTCTAATTTTCACAGGAGGGTGAAGGTGGAAAGGATACACTGGAGGTTTATTCTCTCCTAGATTTGGCACAGGCTATGCAGTCCTATCAGTCAGCTCAGGAGAGGACCTGACAGGGCCCGGGGCCACTACGGGGAGTGGACAGAAGGCACACAGACGCTGCACCCTGGAAGGGTGCTACCTCATGTGAACCTATGTTCTGCCGTCACATGCTCTGGGTAACCTGGACAGGTCATTTAACCTGCACCTCAGCTCCCGCACATGAAAATGGGATCATTACAAGGCTCAAAGGCAGGGCGGTTATCAGGGGATGAGGTCAGTGCCCAACAGAGGCGCCATGAGCAGCTGTCCTTGGTCGTCTCCAGACAAGCCTCCTCACCCCCCTTCCCTGCACACCCAACTGGGGGTGGCTCTGGACTGAGGACCGCCCGGTCCTGGCTTGGTGCCCTCCCCAGATGCTGCCTTGCTCACCTGGAGCCAGCTCGATCTCCAGTGCAGTCCGAATGAGGGCCATCAGCGTGGACGTGAAGTGGACGGTCATGTCCTCATTGGAGATGGGCATGTTCATGCGAACCAGGCGCTAGAGACAAGGGGAGCAGGTCAGGGCCAGGCCTACCAGGGTCCCTCCACCACAGGACTACAAGGGGCTGGAGGCCCCTAGAGGCTGGGCTTCGCCTCCTAGGGGTGCTTCTGCAGGCGCCCAGGCAAAGTTGGGTGGCTGGGAGTTTTGCCAGCATTCACACTCACCCTTGGACCACACCCCCCCCCTTGGAGCAGTCCCTCCTTCTCCTAGCTACGGAAAAATAGAAGTCCAGGTAAAGACTGTAGCATAGCACCAAGCCAGAAGCCTGGATCCCTCTGAAAGAACAGGCACATGCTTAGCCAGAAGGACCCCTGCCCAAGGCTGGAATAAGGGGCGTGGGGCCTGGGCTGAAGAGGGAGGGATCTGGGCTGCAGAACAGAGGCGAGGCACCCTGGGATGGCCCACAGACAGGAGGGAAGACCCCTGTCCTTACAGCTCTGCTCAACGTCTTCTCCTCCACCGGCAGCCTGGAGCACTGGACAAGGGGCAGGTTAGCCAAGAGCACAGCTCTGAGCTCCCACTCCCAGTGAGGCATCCCTTCACCCCAGGAAGGCTTCTGCCTCTCACCACCCAGCCAGGGGGCCTGGAAGAGGCAGCCAGCACCTTCCAGTCAGAAGGACCCAGAACAGATGGTACTGCACAGGGCCAGCGTGGAGGCTGGTAGGGAGAGGCTCAGGGCCATTGCACAGGAGTAAAAGTACTTCGGACCAGACTGGGAGCAGTGCCCTGCTGCTTTGCTCCCTGTTTCCGCATCAGGTGAACAGCCCCTTTTCTCTCCTCATTTTTCAAGGACAGAAGAGCGGGAGACAGATGTGTGTCTGTACCACAGACCTCCGGGTAGAGCCAGCAGCTGCCCAGAGCCTGAGGCTCTGAGAACTTAGGTGGTGTCCAGGAAGAAAAGTACCCTTGGTGTGTCTGGCATGGTCTCAGCCTGGGAGGTCACCTAGCTGACCAGGTAGAGCCCTAGGGGCACCGTGACCTACCTGTCTTCTCTCACCGTTCTCTTGTCGTCTACCATAAGACAGAGCTAGAGAAGGGGGCACAGGGCCCCTCCCCGGGTTGTGCCTGTCCTCTGCCAAGCCCACATCCCATGACAGAGCAGCCTCTCTTCCCCTCTAGGGGGGGCCCCCAGCCCAGCCCCCAGCCCTGCCCCCAGTGTCTGGGCCCTAGATCCAATCCTAGGCCTAGTAGAGACCGGGTGGCTAGAGACACGAGCCCAGACTCTGCCCCCCTGAATGCTGGTGAAGCCCCACCTGACACATCGAATCGTGGTCCCAGGACCTCACACATCACCTTTGTGATGCACACCAGGAAAATCGGCTTTCCAGAGCACAGGGTCCCTGTAGACCAGCACCGATGGCAGGAGGAGAGGCAGAGGGATTCCTCTCTAGGGAAGTCAGGGAGTCGGGTCCCAGCCTGAAGGGGGAGCAAGCAGGTGATTTCCAAAAGAAGAGAGCTCTGTCCAGGGCACCTTCACCAGAGGCTCTCCTCTGCCTGTCCAGGCCCTAGAAGGGCAGGGATCTCTGGAAGTGGCAGAAGGACAAGGCCAGGGTAAACAGACAGGCATCTCTGCCCTGGGCCTAGGACCTCCTGGTCATAGCACCCTGAGCATCTCCTGGACCCTCCCCAGCTCCCCAAGCCCATCCATTCCTACCCACCCTGAGGCCTCCCCTGGTCTATTCATGACCAGAACCTTGGAACTGGCCAGCACAGCTGGGGAGGGGCCCTAAAGGCTAGCCCATCAGAGCCCTGCATGCCCAGCCTGGCCCCAGGTATCAGTGTGGACAGAACTCTCCTCCTTGGGAACAAAGCTACAGTCTTGCATGCAGGCCTCAGGCAGGCGCAACATGCATGCCAGGCAGGGGAGGGCTGAGGAGGACAGCAGAGGCATCTGCCGATGGCCTGAAGGAGCCACTTAGCTTCCAAAGGCTGTGCTGAGCCAGGTGACAGAGGGAGGCCCAGATTGAGAGCACAGAGACAGACAGCACAGACAGAACCAGAGAGAGGAAAGCTCTGCTGGGAAGCTCGCTCAGAGAGAGGGCGGTGGCACAGAGGCTGCAGACACATGCTGGTGGAGCTGCACGACTCAGGCTGGCTCTGTTTTCTGGGAGCAGTGGGAGCTGCAGCAGGGCTCTCTGTGTGGCGCGACGGGTGGGGGGTGGTGCTGGAGGGATGGGAGGTGCCTACACACCAAAGGGCACATGGGGCAGGTGGGAGCAGGCTTGGGGCTGGGCCATGTGACCTGCCCGCCCCCCAAGGAGGGAGGCCTGGAGATGTCCTTCAGTTTACCACCTCCTTGCCGCTCAGCCTCCTGGGCTCCTCAGCGATGGAGGGAGGGGGCGTGGGACTACCTGTCCTTACCCTGCAGCAGTCTCTGAAGCCCCAGGAATGACAGCAGAACGCCTCTCCCTGGCATCCTTTCCTTCTTAATGCCACAGCGCCTCCTTCCCGCTGTGGAACTTACAAAGCCCTAGGGATGCTGCCTCCCCAGGCTGACAGCAGCCCAGACCTGGGGAAGTTCTGCATGTGCGGAGCTGAGTGGGGGTTCCTCAGAAGTGCCAGAGGCCCTGCAGGCCCCTATTACCCCAGGCTCAGACCCAAAGGGCTGGATACCTCCACCCTCATCAGGTGCTTATGGGACAGAGAAGCTGAGTGCGGTCCTGAGCCCGGAACAAAAACAGCTTCTGTCTGAAAGGTGGTCTGTCCCCTCATTTCTGGGATAGAGAAGGAAAGGAAAAAAGGCAGGTGGAGGGCTCCGGCTCCGTCTTCCTGAGCCTCTCAGGGGCTCTCAAGGGGGCACACCTGCGGGCACAAGGGGCAGGTGCAGACACCATCATGGTATCTGTGTCCCTCTGTCTGGGAAGGTAGAGGACATGGTTGGAGCAGAGAAAAGGAAGAAACAGTGAGACAGCAGAGCGGCAGACACACAGATGGACAAGCCCCGAGAGGAGACGGGAGACCAGCCCCAGCACAGCCAGCCTCGGGGTGCAGGGTCGGGGTCTACCTTGTATGCAACTCGAGCATGGCATTTCTCCCCCAGCCCCAGGGGTGGGGACATGTGTTTCAGCATCTCAAACATGTCATTGTACCTGATGCGCCCACTGGACACCCGGCCCAGGGAGGCAGAGGCAGGGTGGGGTCCACAGGAAGGGGTGCGGCGGGAGGGGGCCGGGGGGAGGAAGCAGACAAGAAAACAGATCCAGTTAACCAGCGTCCGATTACACGCCAAAAGTCAAAATACGTAAAATGAGGGACTTCTCTGCTTGACACGATCCCCTCCTTGCCCCTCCCAGCCTCACCTCCACACTCCAGCCCCACGCAGGGCAGCGGGCAGGGGTGACATCTGAGCTAATGAACATGGAGGGATGAGGAAGGGCTGCATCGGGGCGGCTTTGGGTTGTCAACTTCTGATTTTACACTTTTAGAAACCACAGATAATGCCAAATCAGAAGAGCTGCTTCACCATGCCGGGAGAGCCGGCAGACAGAATTACGTGACTGATGAGGCCGGCCTGAGAACCACGGCAGAAACATAGCTTTCCGTCACGCTCAATTTGCTTCCAAGTTAGCCTAGAGGCTAAAGAAGTGGAGAAAACTCTACAACAAGCCAGAAAACTAGAGCTGGGGGAGCCCCGAGGCTCTAGAGACAAACTTGACCGGTGAGTCCTGCTCCAAGCCCAGAGACACCCTAGGCCGCCCAGGGCGGGGCTGCTGCTGGGAGTCAGGGCTAGGCAGGAAATGGGAGATGGGGGGGGGGGTGGAGGGGGCAGGGGCGTGGTGGGCAGCTGGGGTGGGGTGTGGCTTGGAGCCACTCTTGCACCCTCCTGTCCACACCAGGGGCAGGGCTGGCCCCAACATACGGGACAAGGCTGCGGATCCAGGGAGGTGTCTGGGGGCCGATGACTGTGTCTTCCGAGGTAGACAGGCCACCAGGCCTGCAGCCTCACCTCCACCCCTGGGGACACCTGCCTATGGGACCTGCTTGGGGTCCCAGAGACGAGGTCGGGTTCAGGCCACCCAGGAGAGAAAGGCAACAGCTTTTTCCTGGCAGGCACAGCTGCCCCAGGGCCTGGCCCTCCTCCCAGGGTTCCCAGCCTTGGCTGAGTGGATCGATCCAGAGGTGAAGCAGGAGGGCCCGTCTTTGGGCCTCCACTGCCTCTGTCCTCGCCTCCCTCGGGGACCAGAAGCCCCTCGGTTGTCAGGCTCTTCAGACTGGGAGGGGCCGCTCCTCCTGGCCTGCTTGTGCCCATGCGCTCCTCCTCTGGGGCCCTTGGCCTCCAGACTGTCTGACCATTAGCCCACCCTGCAGAGCCTGGAGGCAAAGCCGGGAAAGACAGCTGCTTCCTCGGGCACAGGCAGGGCCTGGCCCCCAGCTCCCACCCAGCAGCCGACCCCTGCCCTCCAGGCCCAGCCAGCAAGCTTCGTGTGCACCGCCTCAGAAGGCTGCCTCTCCCCAGCCAGCGGGAGGGGTCGGGAGATCAGATGGGGCACCAGAGCGTCCAGGAGGTTGGAGTGCGGCGCGGGGCAGGGCAGGAGGAAAGAGAGGTGAGGTGTCCTCATTCCCAAACCAGGCAGGGAGTGTGCGCTGTGTTTGCATTTCGGGCAGGGAAGGGTATGTCCCATGGAGGCTCTGAGTTGCAAACCTTGTAGGCCAACCTACGAGGGCAGTTCTTCCCTAAGCCGACGGGTGGCGCAATACAACGCAACAAACTGTACGTATCCTTACAATGAACCGGGCAAGTGGAAAGGAAATGTCACAGGTTATGGCAACCAGGGCACGATGAGCCCGTCCCGCCCGCCCACCCAGCCTGCGACAGGAAGAGGAGCCGGGCGGCTGGACAGGCAGCTCCCTGCAGGGAATCCTGGGGCTCAGAAAGCCCCGGGAGGCAGGGCAATCCCAAGACCATTTCCAGAGCCTGACGCGGGCAGGAGGCACACCATACAGAACCAGTGCTGGCCCCTGTCGCAAGCCCCCACTGTGCACGCACTGCAACCACTGGTCCGCCTCCCCCCGGGTCTTGTTCGCCCACCCTCTCTGGCAGCCCCTGCTCTCGCTCCCTGAGTTCTGGAGACCCCACGCCTGGCTCTCCTGACCGTCTCTACCTCCTGCATCTCCTGGAGTCTGCTGGCCCGGCTAAGGACCCCCTAGTCCCAGGGTGGGCACCCTGGCCCACACCGACGTTTCTCTTTCCTGTCCAGTCAGCTCCAAGTCATTTCTGCAAAAGAGGGAAGAAAGAGGAAGCCCCACTTTGGCCTCACCCAAGGTGCTTGCTACCTCACTGGACCTAAAGGATCATGACGAAGGGTCTGGAAGCATGGTGAAGCCCCCAGCCCCAATAATCACCCAACCCAATTCACAGCCTGTTCTCTGGCTCATCTTCTCTCTTCCACCATCGAATCCCTCACACGGCACCAGATGGAAAGGGGGGGCACCATACTGTCACTGCAATGCAAAAAACTGTCCTCGCTGTCTGTAAAGCAAAGTCAAAGCTCCTTGTTTATCCCAAATTTCAAGACCTTCTCAACCTGTCCCAGCCGCCCTTCCAGCCCCTTTGCAATGCGTTCTCTTCTGCATCAGACACAATCACAGCCCCTTCCCTTCAGCCCCGGCCCCAACCTCTTCTCTAGAGCTCAATCCATCCTGCCCTCTTCGGTTTGGCTCAAATGCCACCTCCTCTGACTCACCGGCCAGATGGGGTTTCTCCCTCCTCGAACACCCCGGGCTCACACTATGGCTCCTCTGTTCTCCCACAGTCCCGTTGGACTCAGCATCCCGAGAGCACGTGCTTGCTTCACCTACACACCCCTGGTCCCCAGCACACGGCGGATGCTCAGGAATGTTGACTGGGCAGACGGATGAACACAAAGATGAGTAGACAGATCGCTTACAGGTGTGATTGTGATTCTCCTCTCGACTCTCTACCCTTCACCAAGTGAGGCAACGGGGAAGATGGGAGAAGGCGGCACCATAAAGCAACAACCCCACGCCTTCTTCATCTCCCCACAGCAGGCATGTGTGCACGCACATGTGCACATACATACCCATGCACACCTGCGCTCACACACATGTGCACACACAAGCATGCACGCCCGTGTATACCCGTGCACACGCGCATTCACACACGTGCACACATGCACTGCACACACCTGCACACAATCACGTGTGCACGCGCGTACGCATATATACAAACCATGTGCGTGTGCGCACATGTACACATGTATGTCTGCTGCATATTCACACACGTGCACACAAGCACACACACGTGCACACATGCACCGCACTCACATTTGCACACACGCGTGCATGCTCATACGCGTACACACAAACCATGTGCACGTACACCCATGCACACACGCGTGCACACATGCACCGCACTCACACATTTGCACAATCACGTGTGCACACTCGTACGTGTACACACAAACCATGTGCGTGTGCGCACATGCACACATGTATGTCTGCTGCACACATGCATGTACGCATGCCACATGTGCACACAAACACACCCGTGCACATATGCAACACGCACCCACAGAGCCATACACACATATGAAAGCTTGGGAAATTTCACAAAGTTCTGTTGTTCTTTAAGTCTCTCCAAGAACGAGGAGACAGCAGAGTGGCCACCTGGGATATAAAGCGGACCACATCCCTACATCTGCCACGGAGGCTAGGAAGGGCTCAAAGCACCCTCGGTCCTGTGCCCAGGACTCAGTCTCCTCAGCTGCCTCTGCTGGGCCTTCCCCTATCCCCTGCCATCTGGAGGCAGGCTATGTTTTCAGCCCAGGCCACTTGGGAGCAGCAAGTCTGAGTGTTAGTTGCGGGTCACATTTATGCTACTTTTGGACCATGGTCTTGGGTGCTATTTCACAGATGCCACCTCTGGGGTGACGCTTATATTTGCTGTCTACTCTTCCACAGCACTTTCTTTACCCCACTCCCAATGGCCCCTGCCTTCCAGAGGCCCCATTTTCAGAACTCTGGATTTGGGAAACAGTCTGAGCCCCCTGTGCACCATCACAAAACCACAGTCTGGCCCAAGTCCATTCCCTGTATGTCCAAATTCTGCTCCACCTGTGGCTGGACTAGGGGAAGCCCTGGGTCTACAGTTCATAAAGATTGGGGGGAAGTCCTCCCCTCTCACAGGCCTGCACTGACTTGCCTTTGTCGTGCACCTATGAACATACTGCCCATACAGCATCTCTGCTTCCCTGCAACACACCCTTTAGAAACAACGTGCCCGGTCCTCCCTTTGGCAGCACATATACTGGAAACAATGTGCCCAGAAACAGCAGCATCTCTTGAGACCACAGTGCAGATGACCCTCCTAGAATGAGCCTCAAGCCTGCCTCACTTGGAGTCTCTCCTGCTCTCTGACCTGACTGGGCCCTCCTGACCAGAGAACCCACACCTACCCCTGAGCCAGAACGACACTGGGCACTGCAGGGCCGATGTGCTGACGCATCAGCAAAATGACAGGACTCTCCGAGGCCACAAAAACGGTCACCTACACCATGAAACATAAATAAATCCATGCTTGTTCTGCACTGCGTGAAAATTATTCAGTTTTCACTACAATGGAAAACACCCGGAGACACTACAGGAATGGAAATGCCCTAGGGTTGCTGGTGCTACCAGTGGTTTCAGGACTTGCCCAGCCTGGGAAGGGTCTCATACAGCATCTTCTGGATCCTCACATGATGGGGTAGGGGCTCCGGGAAGGCTGGATGAGAGGAGGGTGGGGGAGCCCAGCCAAGCTCCCAGGGGCTTGAGGGTCAGAGAGCTCTGGAGCAATCCCCTTGCTGAGCTCCAATTTAGGGAAAAACTGTGGGCAGTAGGGTCCTCACCACGACGACACTGACCATCTCCTCCAGGCCTCTACCACGCAAGGGGTGACCAAACACAGAGCTGTGCGAGGGGGACACGGGCAGGCTGGGAGCCTCGGAGAGAGGAGGTGGGAAGTGGCTACACCCCATCTTCACAGTCTTCTCATTCCCTTCGAGCGTGGGAAGGGACGGATGCCCATCCGTTTACTGATGCACTTGGTTCATTCACATTCATGTCTGCTGAGCGCTCACCATGAGCGAGGCGATGAGCCGGCCTGTGCCTTCCCCAGCAGCCAGGTGTCTTGGCCCTTCCATGTCCTGTGTTGGCCTTGCAGAGAGCATGCCCTGAATAACTACTCAAGTATCCGCTTGAGAGAATGAATGAATGAATAAGCAAATGAAGAAGCGAGTGATGAAGGAACAGACAAATGGGCAGATGGTGAGTCCATGCTGCTTTGCTAGCCCCGAGGATAAGAGTATGTGTCCTGGGTGTGCAGGACTCTCCCATGGATCACGGAACACCCTTCTAATGCAAGCCAGTCCCCTCATGACATACTTGCTCTGTCTGGAAACAAACTACCCCTCACTTAATGCAACACAGTAACCCTTTCCCACCATGACCAAAGGGTCTTCAACATACTAGACCCTTCCTGGTAGCTCCTTTAATTTCAGTGAAAGTTCACCAAGCGCCTGCTATTTGCAGCCTGGGCTGGGGACACAGGTGCATGTTGGCTCCTGTTCCCAAGAGATGGCAAAGAGGGAGAGGCCTGAGCCCATGGGCGGGAAGAATGTCATTTCTGCCATGAAGGCCTCCAAGTTTCATGAGGATGGTGAGGCCCCAAGGGAAGGCCCTCCTGCTGTGTCCACACCCTCTCCCTTGAGCCCTCCACGCCCCTCATGTGACAGACCTGTGAGGAGACAGTACACTCCCGTTTGGCAAGAGACTTGAGCCTCACAGACCCCTTGGAACCTCCTAAGCCTGGACTAAGGGTCTCACAGAGCATTTCTCCGCCCAGGGAGCTGTGTAAGAGCACTGTGGGCATGAGAAGGAGCGTGCCACCTAGAAGGGGACCTGGCACCACCCTCTGCGGACCCCGCCAAAACCTGAAGGGGTTTGACAAAACCTGTGCCACATGACACAGGTCTGAAGCCACCCAGCCCTGTCCCGAGATCCGTGGCACGGACCACCCTGAGGACCACGGAACACGGGGGCCACTCACCACGCGGCCGGGTCGTACTCAGCCCAGACCCGGATGAACTCGTCCAGGGGGTGAGGCCCTAGGATGGAAGAGTCCCGTGTAAGGTACTCAAAATTGTCCATGATCACGGCCACAAAGGGGCTCAACATCTGCAGGACAGGAAGGAGAAGGGGTGACGTAGAGAGACCTCAGCCTGCCCTCTACCCTAGCCCTTACCCTCCAGCCAAAGTCTGTGCGAAACCATCATGGCAGCGGAGGCCACTCTGACTCAGCCAGAGCCCGTCCAGCCCTGCTCCCCCCAGCCTCTGGGCCTCCCCTGCACCACCACCACCACCACCAGCCCCCGCAGCAGCCAGCCTCCTACCCCGGGGTTCTGGTCCCGCAAACTAACCCAGGTCCCTCCCACTCCCTGCTTCTGCTGCCCTACCCTAATTCATGTTGGCACCCCTCCCGCCCCACCTCCCATCACCACCCTCTTCCCCACCTAGCCAGCCTTCAAGGAAAACAGTGACTTTGGAGTTAGTAGTTTGGACTCCAGAGGCCAAAAGCTCACCTTCTTTTTTGTTTAATTGAGTTGAAATTCACATAACATACATTTAATCATTTTGAAGAGTACAACTCGGTGGCTTTAGTGTATTCACAATATTATGCAACCACCTCTCTAGTTTCAAAAATTCTTTTTTTTTTATTTTTTATTTTTTTTTATTTTTTTTTAAAGATTTTATTTTATTTGACAGAGAGATAGAGAGCACAAGTAAGCAGAGAGGCAGGCAGAGAGGGAGAAGCAGGCTCTCCGCCGAGCAGGGAGCCTGACACGGGGCTTGATCCCAGGACCCCAGGATCATGACCTGAGCCGAAGGCAGCCGCTTAACCGACTGAGCCACCCAGGCGCCCCCCCAATTTTTTTTTTTTTAAGATTTTATTTATTTATTTGACAGAGAGAGACACAGCGAGAGAGGGAACACAAGCAGGGGGAGTGGGAGAGGGAGTTGCAGGCTTCCCACGGAGCAGGGAGCCCGATGTGGGACTCGATCCCAGGACCTGGGATCGTGACCTGAGCCGAAGGCAGACGCTTGACGACTGAGCCACTCAGGCAGTAGAGGGAGCCACCCACCTCGTTCTTCTCCAGGCTGCATTCAGACATCACCTGCTCCTCGAAGGTGATGATGATCAAGGCCACAAAGATGGTGACGAAGAAGAAGGGGAAGACCATGAAGTAGACCACATAGAAGATGGACAGCTCCATGCGGTACCCAGGGCCTGGGCCCTGCTCCTCATAGGTGGCGGCCACAGAGTGTTTCAGGACCCTGCACCAAGGGCAAACACCAAGTGTCAGGGGGACCCCTGAGGAAAGGGCCATGGGAAAGTCAAGACCTGTATCACAGGTGAGGCTTGCATATCTGAGCCCAGAGATGGCAAGAGGAAGGGGATGCTCAACACTGCGGGCCCCAGGCCGCTCCCCAGGACCGCAGTCTCCTGAGGTAGACTACCCTCCCTATAGGGCTTGTTCTCAGGGCTGTTGGAGGGCCATCAACGGGAGGTCTCCAGGGACCGGAGGTCCTAACCCCAGGACAGGTGGAGGCCCAGGAGTTCTGCCCTGCCTGCTTACTCCTGGCTCACACCTGCTCAGGCCCAGCTCACCAGTTCATACCCAGCTTCACCTGCCTTTAGAAAGCCCTGGGCTCCTGGCACAGCACTGAGCCTACCTTCTGAGCGGTGGTCCTCCCAGCCCCAAAGGAAGTCCCCAGTCATCCAGTGTGGCACTGAATACATACATCCCTCTGTCTACCCTTAACTGAGGCCAGAAGGGTAGCACAGGGAGACACCAAATAGACCCATCCTCCCTCTGGCCTTCAGCCACTCAAAAACGATTTTCAGGAGATCACTATGCTGTGTACTTTGTCTTAATCTCATCCTCTTTCCAGGTTGCCCGCCAGAAGGCAGAGCCATGTCTTACCTGGTAGGTGCAAGAGACTATGGTGTATTTGCTGGAAGACTAGAACACAAACAGAGGCAGAGTTTGGGACTCCCTGCCCAAGCTGCCCCTCTGCTATAGCATGATCTGCTACAATGAGCCAGTGAGCACTCACATGGGCCACCCTTCTCCTGTGGACACTGTGAACAGTGTCAGCAGAACCCAGAGCACCCGTACCCGAACCCTAACCCATACCTTAACCCGTACCCTAACCCATACCCTAACCCATACCCTTACCCCTAACCCCTAAACCCAAACCCTACACCCTAACCCTAGGCCCTAACACTAACCCTGGCCCTACCCTGGGCCCTAACCCTAACCTTAACCCTAGGCCCTACACCCTAACCCCTATGCCCTAACTGCTACGCGCTAACCCGTAGGCCCTAACCCCTACGCCCTAATCCCTACACTCTAACCCCTAGGCCCTAACCCCAACCCTAGGTTGGCTCCTGAGTGCTTTGTTCCCTCGGGCTCGCTCCAGAGCAATACCAGAGGACTCACCTTCCACCCAGAAAGAAAGCCCGCCGTTTGGAACTCCGGAAAGGATTCACAGCAGGAGAACGCGGCATGCCCATCCCAGCGAACTCACACTTTCAGCGGTCCCCTGGCCAAAAAGAAGAGCAAGACACTCACGCTGACCCACGCCCTTAACCCCCACCGCCGGGAACCTCGACGCAGCGCTGGCACATCAGGCCTCCCGTGTCCCTATGTCCTAACACTCAGTCTAGGTTGGCTTCTGAGGGGTCAGTCCCCAGAACCTGGCTACAAAGCCCCAAAGATTCGGGACACCCGAGCAGTATCGGGGACTCAGGCTGCCACCCAGAAAGTAAACGCACCATTTGCTCTCCTGAAAGCAATCAGAGCAGGAGGACTCTGAATGCCCATCCCAAGGAATGCACAAATTTTGCGCCCTCTAGCGGCAAACCCTGAGCCTCACAATCAACCTCACCCAGGCCCTCCAGACAAACCCCGGGGAAGCAGGCCACAGTGCTGGTACGTCGGGCCTGCCGTGCCCCTAGGCCCTAACCCTATCCCTCGCTGGCTTCTGAGGGCTCTGGCCCCAGAGGCCTGGCTCTAAAGCCACAGGGGTTGGGGGCACCTGAGCAATACCAGAGGATGCAGCCTGTCCCACAGGAGAAAGCCGCACCGCTGGGAACTCGGGGCAAAGCTTTCCGAGTAGGAGCACTCTGTGTGCCCATCCCGGCGAAATGCCACTTTCAATGGCCCCCTGCCCGCAAACCCTGAGCCTCACTCTCACCCTGACCCATGCCCCCCACTCAGATCCCCCGTCCCCCAAAGCTTGCCCCAGCGGGGGCAGATGAGGGCTGAAACGACCCTAGACCGTTAGCCTATCCCTAGGTTGGCTTCTCAGCTTCTGTCCCCAGAAGCCTGGCTCCAAAGCCCCAGGGATGGCAATAACTGAGCAACACCAGAGGACTCAGCTTCCCAAAAAGAATTCAAAAACACTACTTGCAACTCCGGAGAGCGTTCAGAATACAACTCTGAATGCCCATCCCAGCCAATTCACAAATCTGGCGCCCTCTGGCAGCCGACCCTGAGCCTGACACTCAACCTAACCCACGGCCTCAACTCAGACCCCGGGAAGGTCATCACAGCGCCAGCACATCAGGCCTGTCATGCCCCTAAGCCTAACCCTAGGTTGGCTTCTGAGTGCTCTGTCCCCAGAGCCTGTATCCAAAGCCCCAAGGATTCAGAACACCTGAGCCATTTCAATGGAGTCAGGCTGCCACCCAGAAGAAAAATGCGCCATTTGGAACTATGGAAAGGATTCAGAGCAGGAGACCTCAGCATGCTCAACCCAGTCATAACCCACATCTATTGGCCCCCTGGCAGCACACCCTGACCCTGCCACTCACCCTGAACAATGCCATCAACACAGACCTCTGGGAAGCTCTCCCCAGTGTGGACACGTACAGTTCGCCCTGACCCTAGGCCTTATAAACACAGGTTGGTTTCCTAGGGTTGTGTCTCCAGAGACCTGGCTCCTAAGCACTATAGATGGGGACATCTGAGCAATACAAGAGGACACAGCCGGCCACCCTGGAGGAAACCACGCCAATTGGAACCCCAGAAAGCATTCACAGCAGGAGATGTTTGCATGCCAATTCCAGCGAACCTCAACATTCAGAGGACACCCGGCCACCAACCCTGAGCTTGACACTCACCCTGATTCATGCCTTCAACTCAGACCCCAGCTCGCCACAGTGCTGGCACATCGACTGCCATGCCCCTACAGCCTAACCCTAATCCTAGGTAGGCTTCTGAGGTTTCTTTCCCCAGAGACCTGGCTCCAAAGCCTCAGGGATTCGGGACAGCAGTGCAATACGAGAGGACTCAACCTGCCACCCAGATGGATAACACACTATTTGGAACTCAAGAAAGCATTCAGAGTAGGAAAACTCTGCATGCCCATCCCAGCGTACCCCTACTTTCAGTGGCTGCAAACCCTGACCTTAATCTCACTGTGACCCACGTGGTCAACTCATGCCCCTGGGAAGCATTCCACGGCACAAGCCGATTGGACCTGCCACACCCATAGGCCCTAACCCTTACTCAGGGTTTGCTTCTGTGGGCTCTGTCTCCAGAGGCCTGGCAATAAAGCCCCAGGGATTGATGACACATGGGAAATACCAAAGAACTCAGCCTGCCACCCAGAAGGAAACTGTGCCATTTGGAAACCTGGAAAGCATTCAGAGCAGGAGAACCCTACTTGCCCATCCCAGCGAAACCCCACGTTCAGGGGTCCCCTGGCGGCATACCCTGAGCCTGACACTCATTCTGACCCATCCCCCAACTGAGAGCCCTGGGAAGCATGACACAGTGTTGGCAGATGTGGCTGAAATAACCCTACGCCATTATCCTAACCCTAGGTTGG
The DNA here is from genome assembly GCF_037043125.1 of Eumetopias jubatus. NCBI lineage: Eukaryota > Metazoa > Chordata > Mammalia > Carnivora > Otariidae > Eumetopias > Eumetopias jubatus. The sequence continues at coordinate 107,213,539 of NW_028274810.1, read as the reverse complement.
CTTCTGAGGGATCCGTCCCCAGAGGCCTGGCTCCAAAGTCCCAGGAAATGGGACACCTGAGCAATACCAGGGGACTCAGGCTGTCACCCAGAAGGAAACCGCACCATCTGGACTGCGGGAAGCGTTCAGAGCAGGAGTGCACTGCACGCACATTAAAGCACACCTGCACTTTCATTGGCCCCCTTGCCGCAAACCATGAGCTTCACACTCACACCGACACACGGCCTCAACTCAGACCCCCGGGAGGCTAGCCATAGTGCCCGTAGATTCAGCCTGCCAAGCCCCTAAGGCCCTACCATAACCTAGGTTTGCTTCTCAGGAGTCGGTTCTCAGAGGCCTGTTTCCAAAGCCCCAGGAATTGGGACCACCTGAGAAGGACCAGAAGACTCAGCCTACACCCAGAAGGAAACCTCACCGTTTGGACTCCAGAAAGCATTCAGGGCAAGAGAAACCTGCAATTCCACCCCATCCATCTCCCACATTCAGGGGTCGGGCCTAAAATCCTGGGCATGGCACTCACCCTGACCCATGCCCACAATTCGGCTCCCTGAGAAGCTCACCACACTGTTGGTAGATCGGGCCTGCCACGCACATAAGCCCTAACCTTAACCCTATTTTGGCTTGTGAAGGGTCTGTCCCCAGAGGCCTTCCTCTAAACTCCAGGGATTGGGGACAACTGAGCAATACCAGAGGACTCCGACTGACACACAGAAGGAAACCTCGCCATTGGGAACTCCGGAGGCCCATCCTAGCAAACCCCACTTTCAGCGGCCCCCTGGCCAAAATCCCTGGCATGACATTCATCCTGATCCACACCCTCAAATCCATCCCCTGGAAAGCCTGCCACAGTGCTAGCAGATCGGGCCTGTCATGCCCGTAGTCCCGAGCCCTAACCCTGGCTTGGGTTCTGATGGGTTTTTCCCCAGAGTCCCGGCTACAAAGCTCCGGGCACTGGGGACACCTCAATAATAGGAGAGAACTCAGGCTGCCACCGAGAAGGATCCTGCGTCATTTGGAACTACGGAAAGGTGTCTGTCCTGGAGAAATCTGCACGCCTATCCCGGCGAACCCCCACATTCCGCTGTACCTCAACAAGAACACTTGACAGTTCAATATGCATTTATGATAAAAACTCTAAACCATCTGGGTATAGAGGGAACACACCTCAAAATAACAAAGTCCATATATGAAAAACTCACAGCTGACATCATACCCAAGGGTGAAAAGCTGAAAACATTTCCACTAAGATCAAAAACAAGACAAAGAGGGCGCCCGTGTGGCTCAGATGGTTAACCGTCTGCCTTTGGCTTGGGTCACAATCCCAGGGTCCTGGGATCGAGTCCTGCATCGGGCTTCCTGCTAGACGGGGAGCCTGCTTCTCTCTCTGCCTCTGCCTCTCTCTCTCTGACTCTCATGAATAAATATAAAACATATTATATAAAAGACAAAAAAACAAGACAAAGATGCCCACTCTCATCACTTTCATTCAACACAGTATTGAAAGACCTAGCCAAAGCATTCAGACAAAAAGAAAAGAAAGAAAGAAAGAAAAGACGAAATCCAAATAGGAAAACTGTCACTGTTTGCAAAGGACATACTATATATAGAATTCCATAGAGATTCCAACAAAACTGTTAGAATCAACAAAATCAGTAAAGCTGCAGGATACAAAGGCAATATACAGAGACCTGTTGCATTTCTTTTTTTAAAGACTTTATTTGACAGAGAGAGACAGGACAAGCAGGGTGAGCAGCAGAGGGAGAGGGAGATGCAGACTCCCCACTGAGCAGGAAGTCCACTGAGGGTCTCGATGACAGCACCCCGGGATGGTGACCTGAGCCAAAGACAGATGCTTAACCGACCGAGCCACACAGGTGTCCCAACTTGTTGCATTTCTGTGTACTGATGACAAACCTTCACAGAGAGAAAATAAGAAAGCAATGCCATTTACAATTGCATCAAGAAAAAAAAAACCTAGGAGAAAAGTAACCAAGAATGAGAAAGACCTGGTACACTGAACACATGTTGCAAAAGGAAGGAAAAACACATGCATGTTGAGGGGGCGTGTATGGGTCAAAGAAACAGAGGACGACACAAATAAACGGAAGCATTCGTCCTGCTCATTAACCGGAAGAGTTAATCATGTTCACATGTCCACAGCAACCAAAGCAATCTACAGATGTGATGAAATCCCGATCTGAATTCCAGTGCCATTATTCAAAGAAATAGAAGACAGTCCTAAAATTCATATGGAATCACAGAAGACACCAAATACCCAGAGCAACCTGGAGAAAGAAGAGAGCAGGAGTCACCACACGCCCGGATTTCAAGCTAGATTACAAAGCTGTGCTCATCAAAACTGTATGGTGCTGACATAGAAACAGACACACAGGTCAATGGAACCGAATAGAAAGCTCAGGAAATGATAATCACAGCACTTTGGGCAGAGTGTACTCATTAGAGTCAGTACATTAAAGGTATATTTAGACTTAGCTCTGATATAATTATTATTAACTCTGAACGAGAATATTTATCTCCTGTTTCAACAGCTGATTCCAATAAATGCATTTCTTTACACTTGTTTTATATAAACACATATTATTAAATAAGAGTGATTTAGAATCCACGTTTTTAAGAAATATTAAAATCACTTTAATAAACCTATCAGGGAAAAGAAACAGAGATATCAATCATCACAACTGACAGCATCACAAAAGACAATCAGACACAATCTCTGATCTGATGGAAGAATATAACATTTTGAGTAGTTCTGCCCAAATGTTAAACCTGTTGAAAGCTATAAATCCGGCAAGTCATTTACAAAAACACACGAGAGAAATGTCCTAACAAATAGTATGAACATGTAATCAATAAAGTCCACACTGCATATATTCCAACAGGAAAAAATACTTTCCCAAAAAATAAACTGTAAAACAAAAAAATGAAGGAGGAGGAGAAGGAAGAGGAAGAGGAGAAGAAGAAGAAGAAGAAGAAACCTGAGAAACTAACCCACACATGTATGGCCTTAACTTACGACACAGGAGCAGAAAATATACAACGGGGAAAGGACTGCCTCTTCAGTGAACGGTCCTGGAAAACCGCACACTACATGCAGAAGAATGGAGCTGGATCGCTTTCTGACAGCACACACAAAAATTTTAAATGGATGAATGACTTGAATACAAGACCGGAATCCATAAACCTCCGAGAACAAAACACAGGTAGTGAGTTTCTCGACATTGGTTTTGGCAAAGAGTCTTTTAGATCGGACACCAAAGGCAAAGGCAACAAATGCAAAAATAAACAAGGGGAACGACATCAAACTGAAATTTCTACATGGCAAAAGAAACCATCAAAACTTAAAAAGCAACCTACCCAATGAGAAAAAAAAATCTGCAAATCATATGTATGAGAAGAGGCTAATATCCAAAATATACAAAACACTCATACAAATCAAAACAGACAAAAAAACCTGTATAAAAAATGGGGAGAATATGTGAATACTTTCCAAAGATGGCACCCAGGTGGTCAAAAGACACAGAAAAAGTTGTTCAACATCACTAATCGTCGTCAGGGAAACCTAAGTCAAACCCATAATCCGCTATCTCCTCACACCTGTCGGGATGGCATTTGTCCCAGAGACACACACCAGGTGTGGTCAAGGGTGTGTAGACAAGGGGACCCTGTGCACTGTTGGTGGGAATGTACATTGGTACAGCACCTGTGACAAAGAGTATGGAGGTTCCTGGAAAAATGAATACAACTACCACATGACCCAGTGATTGCTCTGGGTGGATTTATTTGGAGAACACAAAAACACTACCTCAAAAAGATAGATGCACTCCCATGTTCACTGCAGCATTCTTCACAGTAGCCAGACATGGAAACAGAGACCTTGGGAGCATTATGCTAAGTAACTCAGACACAGAAAGACAAATACCAGATGTTCATGGACGTTCCACATGGAAAAAAAAATACTGAATGCACAGATACTGAGAACAGATTGCTGGTTGCCAGATCCAGGGATGGGGGAGGAATGGGGGAAGGTGGTCAAAGGCACAATGTTTGGGCGCCTGGGTGGCTCAGTTGGTTAAGCGACTGCCTTTGGCTCAGGAGTCCCGGGATCGAGACCCACATCAGGCTCCCGGCTCAGCAGAGAGTCTGCTTCTCCCTCTGACCCTCTTCCCTCCCGTACTATCTCTCATTCTCTCTCTCTAATAAATAAATAAAATCTTAAAAAAAAAGGCAAAATGTTTGAGTGATAAAATGCATAAGTCATGGAACGTTCTGTGCAGCATGGAGACTAAAGCTAACCCTGCAGGATGGCGTACAGGTTCCCCCGCTATTTGAAAGTAGTTTCCTTCCTTCCTAGGAAGGAAACCTCTCACAGCAAGAATGGTGTAGACCAAAGGAGGAATTACCATTCATTTCTACAGAAAAAAATAGCGTGCTCAGGCTCCAAAAACGACTTCTCTTTGGCTTTTCCTAGGCCTCGGGACACGACTTCCTAACAGATGCCCAAAATAAATGGAGATGAAGCACAGCAGATGCTCACAGACACAATTCAAAGTGCTGGGGGCTGGACGTGGAGAGCGGTTCCCAGGAAAGACCTGGTTGAGGTGCACGCTGCCCCTGCAGTGGCTCCCCGCAAAACAGATGATGAACGCAATGCTCACTTTTCGACTTTTTTCATAAGAGCAAAATCCTCTTCAGGATTCCTCCTGTTATTGAAGCTGGGTAATGAAACAGATCTTTAAAAAAAAAAAAAAAAGCCATGTGTACCGTGAACTTTTAACAAGTGGGGGATATTGTACTTGAAAGTCGCTGAGGGAGTAGATGTTAACTGTTCTCCTGGACACGCACATCAGCAGATCCACCGTGAAAGGCACCTTCCTGAGCATGCGGAACACAGACGACCTCCTACCCCCAGAAACCTCCTCCTTCTCCTCGCTCAGGACAACCAGCCACAGCTGGGAGTTACCCCAATTCCTCTTTCTCCCATTCCCAGTATCTAACCCATCAGCAAATCCGGTGAGCTCCTTCTTAAACGTACCCAGAATAGGACTGACCACTCCTTCCAAGGCCACCTATCTGGTCCACACTAGAGGCCATCTCTTGCCTGAGTTCCTGGAAAAGCTTCATCATGGACCTCCCCTGCCCATCCTCAATCCTCTGTCATCTATTCTCAACACTGTAGCCAGGATGGCCCAGTGAAACAGGGTCCCATGGGGTCACAGCACTGCAATGGCTTTCTGTCTCCCTCTGTCACCTCCCTGAGGTGATGTCCTAAGCTGTCTCCCGTGGCCACAGGGCCTTCTTGCTACTTCTGGACATACCTGGTACGCTCCTGCCCCGGGACTTATACACATGCTTTCCTTCCGTTTAGAATGCTCTTGATGTGATATCACTCACCTTCTTTAGATCTTGACTCAAGGATCACCTTCCCAGTGAAGTCCCACCTGGCTCTATGTGAATAGCAAGCACCACCCTTACCTCCCCTGCAGCACCCCAGCCCCGTCTCCTGCTCCGTATTTCCGTAGCAGTTATCACAGTCACCAGTCCATCTCGGCAGGGCAGAAACGAAGGCCTACACTGACGCTTTCACCACTGACTCCCTCCGATTTCCTGGTCCAAAGCCCCGGGGGAAAAGGTGCCCCAGGGCTCTGGCACAGCCAGGATGCCAAGGACCAGGGGTCCATCGACTGCACCCTGAACACTATCAGGAAAATGAGCCACACAAGGAATCCACCTGCCCATGAGACCTGAAGCCAGACACCTTCCTCAATTACAGGTGAGCATTCACACTTCCTCTCCTTGCCTGAGGTGCTCATCTGAGAAAGCTGAACAGAGACCCATCCCAGGATCCAACTCTCCCTCTGGCCAAGGTCCTGGGAAACAGACATCTCTCCTCCCTGCACCAACCACCTGGGATTGACGTCCGGAATACTCCGGCGGTCAGGCAGAGTGGTGCACCTGTCCCTCTTTCCTGCGATATCATCACAAACCAGGCTGTGCTGCACATTTTCCAGGAAGGAGCCTGCAGCGGCATCAACAGGCCGACCAGGCTCGGCCTCAGTCTCGCACATCAGGCCCCATGCAGAAGTAGAACTGCACGGATACTGGTGTCCTGTGTGGCCTCGGAACCTAACGGTAGGAGCTGAGATTTCAGTTCCAGATGAAAAGCGACCTCTTGCACACAGCACAGGAATGTGGAGAGGATTTCTCAGGGGTGGGGCTCTGGAAGAACTGCTTCTGCTGACTGAATTCACACACACCAGGCAGAGGACATCTGCTGTGCCTCCTCTGAGGAAGCAGGGGCACAATGGGCAAGAATCGATAATGCTGCCTGTGGGCTGCTTCCCACCAACCACCCTGCTGAGCCGAGGGCTCAAGCACTAAACAGGAAGCAACTCTCTCATCACATCTGCAGCAGGAGGGCTGGCCAGGGAGTACAGCCCAGTCCCTGTCCCTGTAGCAAGCTGGCCTGCCCATCATGAGCAATGGTCCACCACCACGGCATCACAACCTCCCAGCTATCTGATCCGACTACCCTGCCAGGCTCAGACCTGCTCACACAGTGAGTCATAAGACCCAGCGACGTCTTTCCACTGCAACTCAATGCTTCTCACAGAGAAGCAAACTCCAGCCTCACAAATGTGCTCACCATTAGCTCTGGAATTCCCTGGGTGGCGTCTACACTGGCCCACACAGGTGTCCCATCCAGACCACTCCACAAGTACCCTAGGGTTTCAAGCCACTTTCAAACTGCCCTTAGAAAGGCAGGAACTAGCTCGATTAGGCACACCAGCCAAGTGACTCGATGTGCTGGAAACTCGGACAACATCCTCGCTGAACACCAAGGCTTCCAAGTCCAAGCTTCAAACCTTCGCTCACTGGGCATTGAGCACCATGTCGGCATCAACACTGGTCTTGCAATTCACTTGTCTCCCATTCCTTAAAATCAGAAACCAAGCTCCAGTCACCACTCTATTTTCCCTCCAGAAAAAATAAGGCAAATGACAGAATAAAACACTATGTGTGCACAGCACACTTCTAATCGAAATATAATTCCTTGGTCTTTCTCATACGGGCAGCCCTACATTACCCATACTAATGAGAGAGGCCACGAGTTCAATCATTATATATATATATTTGATCTTGTGTTTTTCTTTACGATATTTGTATCTCAAAGTCAATGTCTATATTGTTTTCTCAAAATAATAATAATAATAATAATAATAATGACATGGTCACATAAGGGTCTGGATCTCCATAGCCATACAATATGGCTTGGTCCAGATAAGGATGAAGACACTACCTCAGCCCACGAAGTGAAGCCCTTTCCCTCAGGGATCCCGACACGCCTCACGGGATGATGAGTTCCTTTGCTACATGGAGTTGTCCGAGTACAAAGGATGCAGGCACGCTCCAGGATTCCTTCCATTTTCTTCACAAATTCCCCAGCTCAAGTCACAAGTGACTCACCGGGTCAAGCTTCCAGAGCCCAGGATGGGCCACCAGGTAAGCAGCCCCCTCAGGGAAGGCTAACAGGGGGCTCGATTTCCGTTGGGAGCACGATGCACCACTCCACGAGCTCCTGAAAAACCTACACTCCTTCTCCATGTGCCCCTCTCACAAAGGGCAGGGCACCTTGTTACAGCTCTGAGGCTGTGTTTTACTTTAAAACATGATTTCTAGTATCGGAATGTGGTTCATGGAAGAGGAAAACATGAACACCCACCAAGCATTCTCATAATATTTCGGAAGATTATTTTCCCACTGTTTAATTAAATCGAGATATAAAAACACACAGATAGCCCCTTCCACTAGCAGGTATGATTCACTTTGGTGATGGAAAGAAGAGCAGGAAATAAAAGAGTAACAGATGTTCCGATGACCCGTCATTTCCATAATCAAAATTTTGAAACTTCACACACACTCAAAGAAAGAAGCTCAAACAAACGTCTTGGCCTGGCACCTCTGAGACGTCTGAACTGGAGTGACAGGGACAGACGATGATGTCGTGTATGTTGGGTGAGGCTGGTGGCACAGAAGGTGCTCGGCCAGCTCTCCACCTGGGCCTCACCTGTCCTCGGCCAGGAACCTCCTCATGGCCCTCCACCTGTCACCACTCTCACTTGGGAGACCCAAAGCCACCCCTGGAGCCCGCCCTGCCGACACCCTTCTGCTCGATGCACTCAGCTCTCCTCTGAGACCCCTGTCAGCTTTACCCAGACCTGGAACTCCCCCATCCGCTGCACAGCTCCAGGACTCCCCTCTTCTTCCAAAATGACACTGGCCCAAGGCTTTCATGAGAAAGGTGGAAGGCTACCCAATGAATGGTTCACTACTTTCCCCTTCTGTCGTATTTCTCTCCAATTACCTTCCTACCTGGGCAAACTGTAAGGAACGTATCAATGGAACATGGACATGCTATGAGACCTGCTTCTTTCATTGCAGCCTTCTGAGGACTCCTTGTACAATAAAACACCGTATCCTATGACGGGGGGGGGTTAAAACCTTTATTCACAGAATAACACAGCCCAAATCACCTCATTTTTAATTGCTCTTCATCAGGCAGAACAGTTTCTGTGGAAAAAGCCTTTCCATAGATATTAGATGCCAGCAATTTCATAAGGAGTCAATGGAAGCTCTGTGGGATAACCTGACTCACCTAGGGTCAGGCAAGCAGTTCCAGAACTCAACCCAGTGCTCCTGACGCCAAGCCCCTTGATGCCACCAGCATCCAGAATTCTCAAAGACTCTCCTTCTGACTCCACCACCAAAGAAGCTACAGAGAAAATCAGCATGTCAAAATATCTAGATGACACATATAGAAAAACTAGAAAGTCAAGCTCAACTTTTTTTTTTTTAAAGATTTTATTTATTTATTTGACAGAGAGACACAGCGAGAGAGGGAACACAAGCGGGGGGAGTGGGAGAGGGAGAAGCAGGCTTCCCACGGAGCAGGGAGCCCGATGCGGGGCTCGATCCCAGGACCCCGGGATCATGACCTGAGCCGAAGGCAGACGCTTAATGACCGAGCCACCCAGGCGCCCCTCAAGTTCAACTTTTAAACAGTAAAAGGCTGCTTTGAATAATTTTGATTTTTCCCTCGACCCTAATTGTAACTCTTCTGATGAAAAGACTAATCAATTATGAAACATCACCTTTGACAAATGACAAGACATCATCCGAGTCTGTATCCTACGACAAAAAGCCAACTAACTCTAGATGCTGGCCACTCAACCATATCCTAGGCCCAAATGAATAAACGCTGTTAGATGAAGGAACAAATGATATGTTAAAAACACACAAAGAGTAAATTTCACCTTCCCTTTCTAATAAAGGTTACTTCTAGGAAACAGATAATCAGAATCTATTTTGTAAGCAGTAAGTGAATAGAGAAAATGGGATCCCCTGCACCTGCAATCTTCTACCTGCAGGGAAATTAACTAACTCCTGCACCAAATGGAGAATGCTGACAGCTACTGAAGTTTTACTTCATGGCTCAACTAGAGAAAAGAGGAAAGCCCAGGAGGTTTGGGGTTCACGAGAGGTTTTACCTCCTGTCCTGACATGATGATGACACTGTGCCAAATGGACCTGCTGCTTTCTCTGAACGCTGACATCCTGTGACAAGCTGCATCACTGACTCACATGCTGATGTTCAGAACTTCAGGTCTCCTGGAGCCAGAGCAGAGAAGTGCTGTCGGGTGGGGATGAGAAGGCACCTCCGACCTATGGCCTGCAAACCTGCTCCGGTTTCTGGGAGAAGGGGAAACACATGCTTGTTTTTTAAGTAGTCATTATCTTCATTCTAGTGTAGACCAATGACTTTGACATTTTTGGAAAAGCGAAATTACTCTTCCAAATGAACACCTCAACTCATCTGTTCCTCATGCAACTTGAGTGGAGTCTGGTTTACTCCAGCCTCCAGGCCGCCACCTGGAGGATCCTCCTGCACCACCCAGTCAGCCCATTACCACCATCCCCAGGGGACACGGGGCACAATGCTGAAGTTGGGGGATGACTCTGGGGCTTGTTGCCACCGCACCTGTGCCTGGGGGAGCAGGAACACGGAGGGCCCTCCCAGACGATCATAAGGGGCCATTACCACCATCCCCCTGAGGACATGGGGCACAATGCTGAAGTTGGGGGATGACTCTGGGGCTTGTTGCCACCGCACCTGTGCCTAGGGGAGCAGGGGACACCCTGCTGAACTCGGGGTGCTGCTCAAGGTCCATTACCTGCACTGTGCCAGGGGACAGGGGGCACCCCACTTGAAGTAGGGGACTGTGTGCGGTCCTTACGTGCACTCTTCCAGGGGAACGAGGCAAACCCTGAAATGTCCGCAACCCATCCCCCAAAAACTCGGGTGAGCGGGGCCCTGGAGTTCACGGGGCTGGGGGATACCGCCAGTTGAAGGGCTTTCAAGGGAAAAAGAAAACTCATCTGAGTTCGCGGGATTAGCTCGCTCCCCGCCGCCTTCGAGAACCCCCAACTCCCACCCAGGGCGCACCCTGCCCCCGGGACCCCCACCCCAGCCCACAGCGCGCTCTCACCCAGCCGCGAACGCCACAGGTGAACTCTCTGGGAGCGGGCCCAGCTGCCAGACCTCTGCAACCCCCAGGCAGCTCCGGGTCCTCCCGCAGAGGTAGCTCCACCCCCACGCGGTGACTGGTCGGGGAGGGTGGTGCCCCGAGCCCATTGGATGCCGCGCCTGCCTCTACCGGCCAACCCGCCCTCACGCCCGCGGCTCCCCGCGACCGCAGGTGGTCCAGGAGGCCCCTCCTCAAGCCAGCACCTGGCTCGGCGGCGCAGGCATGGGCGGGGGTTATGGGCGGGGTCCGCCCCAGGCACACACCCGGCCCATTCCGCGGACGCCTCGGGCTTCAGACCACCCCCAGAGCCCTGCCCCTTCCCTTCCTGCACCAACCCTGCCTGCAGAGCTGTTCCTGGCCCCCCGCAAGGTCAGCCACACTCGGACCTTCCGAGGCTTTGGGCTTTAGGAAATGCAATGGTTTCACGCATTTCCAAGGCAGTTTTAAACCCAAAAAGTAATTTTCTAGGCGGGAAGAGCTTCACTTTCTGGTCTCACCCATGGAGTGGATAGTGCTTCTTGGACCTTCAAAGCATCCTTGTAGGATGAGCCCGTTTATGCTGGAATATATATATACATATGCTTGGTTCTTCAGGGAAGCTCCAGGATGAAGAACAGCCGCCCTTCTGTGCTGTTGGAGTCGTGAACCAGGAACATTTATTTTTCACTTAAAATGAAAACGTATTGTTATTGTCGACACTAAATGAGCAAACCCTTTTAAACAGCTGAGAGAGAAAGGAAGAGAGTTTTATTCAAACCCACCGCAGGACAGCTGCCTGGGAGACACAATCTCCAGAAAGAAGGGAGTGCTCCGGGGAAGGAACATCTGGGGCAGGTTTATATATTTGTTCTGTGTTGTTTTACATACAGAGTTACACATCGTCATGAGGGAGAACGTTCCAGAAACTTATAGACTTCTTCCTATGCTTTCCGTTTGTGCAAGTCGGTATGACTTTAATCTTATGGGAGCCAGAGAGGTTCTTCCGTTTTTCTTATCTTTATGTTTGCAATGGCATTTTGGGGTTATCTTTTTCTTCTCAAACCAGATGTACAATATGTGCTTGGGACAGAAATAGGACCCACGCTCTGAGGTTTTGCCCATTCGGAACTTGGTAAAATGTTAAAGGATAGCTTCTCTGGGAGCCCAGGATCCGGGCCCATGGATGGTAAAAGATTAAAATTTCCATTATCATTAGAATTACTACTCAAGGGAGGAACTTGAGACAAAAGGACCTTTAACGATAGTACCAAGAAATCAAAATGATGCCTACAGAAGTTTACCTGTTCCATGGTCCACACGGGTAACAGAGGGGTTCAGAGACGCTGGGCTCCTCCCCTTCTCCTGCCCAAATCTCTGAAGCACACAGATAACTTAAAGTCAGAATTTTAGAACTACTAGACATCTTAGAGATGTCTGGCACCATTCCCTTAGACTACAGAATAAAACAGAGTAGCTCATTTTCACAGCACTAATGGAAACATGAAGTGCTCCTAAAGCTTGGATACACTGTCTCAGTTCTTTCCTTGCTGATTTTGACTAATGTAAGTCTTAGTCATACCATATAAACGCTACGATGGTTGGGAAGGAAATAATCGTAGCTAAGGGACTATTTCAGCTGTGTTTATAAGCACGGTCTCACTTTGTAGAAGAGGCTGAGCTGAGTGTTTTTAAATACTATTTCAGACCTCTCTTACGGTACACTCTGATCATACCAGAGCCTGAATCAACTAAAAAAAGATAGTTCTTTCAGTAACTGTAATATTAGAAAAATATTATAATGTCTCTATTCCTAGAGATCGTGGAGTATCTCACTCAAAGATCCTTCAATTACGATGGGCAGAGGTTAAAAGGCCAACTGAATTCATTCCAGTTGGCCACACAACATAAAATTCCTGATCCTTGATATGTTTCCAGATAGAGAAGACCAGAGATAAGAGGGAAATAGCAGGGCGCCTGGGTGGCTCAGTTGGTTAAGCGACTGCCCTCGGCTCAGGTCATGATCCTAGAGTCCCAGGATCGAGTCCCACATCAGGCTCCCTGCTCGGCGGGGGGTCTGCTTCTCCCTCTGACCCTCCCACTCTTGCGCTCTGTCGTTCTCTCTCTCTCTCAAATAAATAAATAAAACCTTAAAAAAAAAAAGAGGGAAATAGTACCGTGTATGGAATAACAAAGGATTTGGAGTCAGTTTGGAGATCCCACTTAGGTCTCTGACACTCAAATCCTCTGTGACTCGTATCGTTTCTGAGCCCCTGACTTACCATCTAGAAAATGTGACTAATAATACCTACCTCATAGTTTAGAAGTTCAAGAGGGAGAATTCCACAAAGAGCCAGTGTGATGGCGCTCAACGGCAGGTGCTCAGGAAGCCATAATTACTATTTGGATCTATTTCTTTTCCAGATAAATGAACACGTGTTGAAACCCTATTTCTAATAGATGACTCACAAGATGATTTTCAAACCTTAAGGAAGGTCAAGAAGCTGCTATTGTGTCATCTTTCACTCAGAAATCATGTTGTTGGACTGGTGAGGACAATACAATAGCACCATCGTCACTAGGAGTGTGGAGCTTCCCATTTCCACATGGCCATGTTGTCCCCCTTAGCTCAGGGCCACCAGAAAGGGCAGCTTGGGTGGGAGACACCATCATCACTAGGAGTGTGGAGCTTCCCATTTCCACATGGCCATGTTGTCCCCCTTAGCTCAGGGCCGCCAGAAAGGGCAGCCAGGGGCGACCACATACCAAGGCTGCCAGGTGTGGCTGAGGCAGGCAGAACTCGGACTTAAGCCTCAACTCCTGTCTACCTTATTTATAGTGCTCTTCATGGATAGAATGCCGTTGTCTGTGAGCTCTGATGTAGGAAAGATCGAGAATTTCCATTGTGATTCCCTCTCTGACCCTTAGGATATGTAGCAAAGTTACATTTAAGTTTTAAACATTGAGGGACTTCCTGGTTTTCTTTTCATTATGACTATGGCTCAATTCCCCTGTGGTCGAAGAATATAATCTAGTTAATTTCAGGCTTTTAAAATGTGTAGACTTGATTCACGGCCCAACGTATCGGCTATTTGGGTAAATATTCTAGGACCACTTGAAAATAATGTATTCTGCACTTACTATGTAATGTTCCATATATGTCAAATAGGTCACATTTCTTACCAATGTTTTGTCTGTTTTTCTATCGGATATTGCGAAAGGTATACTAAAATCTTCAAACAATGCTACTCTAGTCAACATTACTTTGGAGAATCTCCCAAGTGTTATAAGCCAAGAGAAACAAAAAGAATACCCATTGAGGAGATAATTGTGACTATTCACAGATAAGATGATGGTGTACATAGAAAATCCAAAGTAGTCTATAAATACACTATTAGAATTAAAAATGGAAAACTTGCAAATCTTAGAACCAAGGAAGCAATACAGAAAGCAGCCAGGGGGAAGAGATTTCTTACGTACGAAGGGAGGAACATCAGAATACTGTCAGAATAACACCAGGGAACTGGCAAGCCAGAAAGGGCTGGAAAGACAAGTACATGGTACTAAATGAGAACATGCAGCCAAGGATACATAGCCAGGAAAATGTTGCAAAAGAAAACCAAACTTGGGGCATCACAATGCCTGACTTCAATCTATATTACAAATCTGTGACAGGATGGTATTGGCACAAAAACACATAGATCAATGGAACAGAATAGAGACCCCAGAAATGGACCCTCAACTCTATGGTCAACCAATCTTTGACAGATCAGGAATGAATGTCCAATGGAAAAAAGACAGTCTCTCCAATAAATGGTGCTGGGAAAAGTGGACAGCCACATGCAGAAGATTGAAACTCGACCATTCTCTTACATCATTCACAAAGATAAACTCAAAATGGATGAAAGACCTCAAAGTGAGACAGGAGTCCATCAGACTCCTAGAGGAGAACAGAGGCAGTAACCTCCTCGACATCGGCCACAGCAACTTCTTTCAAGACATGTCTATAAAGGCAAGGGAAACAGAAGCAAAAATGAACTTTTGGGACGTCATCAAGATAAAAAGCCTCAGCACAGCAAACGAAACCGTCAACAAAACTAAGAGGCGACCCATGGAATGGGAGAAGATATTTGCAAATGACATTACAGTTGAAGGGCTGGTATCCGAGATCTATCAAGAACTCAAACTCAACACCCCAACAACAACAACAACAAAATAATAATAATCCAATAAGAAACGGGCAGAAGACATGAACAGACATTTCTCCAAAAAAGACATAAAAACGACTAACGTTTACCATCACTAGCCATCATGGAAATTCAAATCAAAACCACAATGAGATACCACCTCACACCAGTCAGAATGGCTAAAATTAACAAGTCAGGAAACGACAGATGTTGTGAGGATGTGGAGAAAGAGGAACCCTCCTTACACTGTTGGTGGGAATGCAAGCAGGTACAGTCACTCTGGAAAACAGTATGGAGGTTCCTCAACATGTTAAAAATAGAACTACCCTACTAACTAACAATTGCACTACTGGGTATTTCCCCAAAGATACAGACGTAGTGAAAAGAAGGGGCACCTGAACCCCAATGTTCATAGCAGCAATGTCTGCAATAGCCAAACTGTGGAAGGAGCCGAAATGCCCTTCAACAGATGAATGGATAAAGATGTGGTCCATATATACAAGGGAAGATTACTCAGCCATCAGAAAGGATACATACCTACAATTTGCACTGACGTGATTGAACTGGAGGGGATTATGCTAAGTGAAATAAGTCAAGCAGAGAAAGACAGCTATCATATGGTTTCACTCATATATGGAACATAAGGAATAGTGTGGAGGACCACAGCGGAAGGGAAGGAAAACTGAATGGGAAGAAATCAGAGAGGGAGACAAATCACGAGAGACTCTGGACTCCGGGAACCTAACTGAGAGTTACAGAAAGGAGGGAGGTGGGGAGATGGGGTATCTGGGGGTGATGGGTATTAAGGAGAGCACATGTTGTGATGAGCACTGGGTTATATGCAAATAATGAGTCATTGAACACTACATCAAAAACCAAAGATGTACTATATGTTGGCTAACTGAACCTAATTAAATAAGTAAATAAATAAATATGCTTTCTACATGAAAAACAAATAATAATGAGTACAGAATTTCAGACTTGCAAATGAAATGTTCTCAAGATATGTATCACAGCAGTGTAAATAGACTTCACACTACCGGACTTTATACTGAAAATGTTTGAAATGGCAAAATCAATGTTATGATTTTTACAATTTTTTCCTTTTTTTATGTTGTGTTAATCACCATATATTGCATCATGTTTCCCTTCCTACTATCTTCTTCTTTTTTCTTAACATATAATGTATTATTTGTTTCAGAGGTACAGGTCTGTGATTCAACAGTCTTACACGATTCACAGCGCTCACCATAGCACATACCCTCCCCAATGTCTATCACGCAGCCACCCCATCCCTCCCAACCCATCCCCACTCCAGGAACCCTCAGTTGGTTTCCTGAGATTAAGAATTCCTCATATCAGTGAGATCTTATGATAGATTTTTACCATTTTTTAAAAGTACATTCTGTATGATTCCATTTTTATAAAGATTTTATTAATTTATTTTAGAGAAAGAGCGTGGCACGAGAGTGGTAGTAGACACAGGAGGTGGAAGAGAGAATCGTGAGCCCGCGCTGCCCTGAACACAGACCCTACGTGGGGCTCGATCCCACACCATGAGATCACATCCTGAGCCAAAATCAAGAGTCGGCGGCTTAACGGACTGAGCCACCATCCATCTCCTTGGGCATTAGTACTGGTGCATTGCCTGCTCTCTCCACCACCGCTGTGCTGAACACTCCTGAAAACACATCTGTGAAAAACCAGCCAGAGTTTCCGGGGGAGAGTCTGAGGCCAAGCACTGCCAGGTGATGGCTGCACCCGTGGCCTGGGATGGGTGCTGCTCACTGTTTTCCAGGCCTGGGGTGCCCAACACCCTTCTTTCCAGGGGACCTGCAGGGGACCCCAATGTCCTCAGGTACCTGAGGGCAACCCGGCCCAGGAATTCACCTTCTGTAGCAGAGGACAGATGGGACTTCTTTCTCTGGCCAGGAGTGTGAACCCTGATCCCGGGAAAGGAGAGCTCTCCTGGACTCCTCGCCCAGCCAGGCAGCTGTGGCCATGATGTATGTGACGGAGCCAGAGCGGCTGGGACTTGGAGGGAATGAGTGCCTTAAACCAGCCTTGTGCGGGGCATGCGGGAGCAACAGCCCCTGCTTCTTGGGGAGCAGTGATGTGTGCAAAAGGGAGGAGGCTGGGGTGGAGCCTTCCAAGCCACACCACAGTCTCTCCCTTGGTTCTGAAACCAGCAGGAAGGGACCTCCAACGGCAGAGACCAGACTCCAGGAGGATGCCTATCCAGGGAAAGGGGGTCCACTGGAGGGCACTGAAGCACCCAGCCCCACCGACCTGCAGGCCATTTGCACAGGATCACCTCCCACACTTCCTCAAAACGTTGTCCGTCTTCGTGTGTGGACAGTGACTGGCCCACTCAGGGCTGGTGCACTTCCAGAGGAGGACTAGAGACTTTTCAGGGCTTGCTCATGGGTCAGAGGACCACCGCCAAAGAAGCAGAGAATATCCCTCTTCCTCTGGAGCTGGGGAAGGCAGCCACCGTCCTGGGGCGGGACCAGTCCAGAAATGTGTTCTTTCTGAAGCCCCAGCCTTCCGTGGGCGTTGCTATGCCTGAGAAAGGCCCCCTCAGCCCCAGAGTCAGGAGCAGTGAGGAGCTGTCTCCAACCCTGGCCCAGGATCACGACCCGAAACCATCCTGTCTTTGGGAGGACAGGTCTCCTGCAGGAGCCAGGGAGGGGACTGGCCCCTCTCCCCTCCCCAGGTCCAGGACTCCCGGGACCTGCAAGAGCTCTTCATCTGAGGAGGAGTCATGGAGAGCAAGTGTGACTCGTCAGCCCAGCAAGTGAAATAACCAAACTCCAACGCTCAGGTTCTAACAGAAGCAGAATTTCAATGTACTGTTTGGGGGCAGCCTCCTCCCCTCTTAGGCCTACGGGGCCTTGTGGGACCCCAAGGAAAGTCTTTGTTCTCCTTCCCTCAGAGAGAGGAGCTGGCCCCGTGTGCCAGGGTCCCCACCGTGTTCCCAGTGCTGAGGAAGAGCCACACGCAGGGGCCTGGTGTCAGGAGTGTGGTCGGCCACTGCTCCTGGGCTCCGAGCCAGGGGCCTGGTGGCTGCATGGAAAAGCTGAATTGCTTTTGGGGGAAGGAGTGCTCACTGCCCACACCGCTCGCCATCCCCCTCTGCACTCTGCAATCCAGGCTCTGTGCCCAGCTTACGTCGATCACCAGCACTCCCCATGTTCCTGCCATGGGAGGGATCATTGAGCATCACCCCATTGCACAGAGGAGGAGAGCGAGGCCCAGAGAGGGGAGGTAAATGGCTCCAGTCCCAGAGCTGGTCAGCAGAGAAGCTGGAAAGCCAGCCCTCCAGAACCCCTGCTAGACCAGCCAGAGACTCCCTGAGTTGAAAGCGAGCCCTCCCCTGCCTGACCAGCCACGCACTGGCCCCTGACCTTCATGATGGCCTGTTCTTGACCGTGAAGGTGAGCTGGCCGACTAGGAGGGGGAGTCCAGCTGGTGCGACAGGCTGTAGCTACAGGACAAAGTGACATGTCTGAGCTAGCAGGAGCCACACTCTGGTCTCCCTCCCGGAGCCTGCCTGGGAGCTGGCATCTGGGTGCCCTAGGGGCCAGCACACAACAGGGTCTGCACTGACCAGGGAGCCATGGCCCCCAGGGAGAGTCCACTCTGCCCTCTCCCCGCACCTGCCTGGCCTGACCTCTCCTCACTGTGGGGCTGCAGGACCCGGAACCAGGCCCCATAGGGATGGCTTGGTTCCAGCTTGTAATGATTTCACAGCCCGTGGAGCCCCTGGGGCCGGAGGGAGGACTGGCTGTGGACCAGGACTGGGCTGGGGAGGATGCAGGGCCTTGTGGAGAGTGAAGGATGGGGCAGGGGCCGAGTCCTGGGGCCACTGCTCATGTCTAGAAAGGGCTGAAATCCCTGAATGCCCATGGGGTCCCTCATTACAGTAACGACCCCCTTCCCACTCGGGCATCCTGCTGGTGGGCCCCTCCACCCCGGCCTCCTTCCCGCCCCTCTGACTCCAGCCGGGGCTGCAGCCAGAGACAGGCTGGACCTCTGTCCCGGATCCTGCCAGGAAGACAAGGCAGAAGGAGGAGAGGAGAAGGGGAAGGGGCAGACTGATCTTCTCCCTGTCCTGAGTCGGCCTCCACTGATGCCTCCAGGTCCTCTGGCCCAGCCCTGCACTTAGCTGGACCCTGAGAGGGAGTCTGCATTCCAGGCCAGCTGGGTGGGAGGGGTATTCAATGACCTGTGCGTCCCCAGATGTCCTACCCACCTGGCCTTGCACCCTAAGGCCTGCGGCCCAGGGTGGGTGTAATTGCGGGGCCCAGTGGACTTTGGGGCCACAGAGCAGTTGGCTGTGGTGAGGGAATGTGTGGGACCGGTCAGGTGCAGAGCCATGGGGCTCATGTACATGCGCTGCAGGGCTGGTTCACCGTACAGGTGCTGCGTGCAGGTCTCCTTTGCACACCTGGCCATGACACACCTGGCTGGCCCTCTCGGTGGGGAGGTCTGGGTGCCTGGTGCACCTGTCCCCCACCTACCCCTGGAGGAGCGGCCACGTTCAAGCGTTTCCATGTCCAACCCTCAGGGACAGTTGGGAACCTGGGTCAAGAGAGGCAGGGACTGGCCCAGGACAAATGAGGGGTGCAGAGCCCAAGGAGCAGGGCTGCTCTCCAGTCCTGGGCCAGCCCCAACCCTCCCATGAGGTTCGCTTTGGGGGTGAGAGCCCCTCAGATCCTCGGGGAGAGCTACCCACCCCGTCCCATGTGAGGACATGACCTTGGCATCCCCAGGCATGTAGAGGCATGTGCACCTGCAAACCCACCCACACACACCACTCTGACTGCCCAGCTGGGGGTCAGAAGGGGAGGACACCCTGGGAGCGAGGTGGGGACAAGGGGGAAAGAAGAAAGAGGTTGGAGACAGCTGGGCCATGGGGCAGGGCATCAGGACTCCCGGCAAGGACCCAGATCCATAGCATGGGGAGGGGAGACAGCCCAGGCTGATGGTCAGGGGTCCCCAAGGGACCCAGGGGGTTGCAGGGCACTGGGAAAAGACAGGGTCTGGGTTCTGGTGTCCACCACCACCCTGGGCACTTGGGAGTAGGAAGAGATACCCACCCCCAAATCCAGAGCCCAAAAGGCCTCAGCTTCCTCTGCTGTCACTTGGGCTGCAGAGATGCAGTGTCCCAAGGGTCCCACAGGCTTGTAGAAGAGCCTGTTGGCCTTGGATCTCCATCCCTGACCCTTTGTGATCCCAGTGCTGGGAAAATGCTTTGTACTCACTCTTGGTCCTTCTCAGCAGAGGACAGACTCGGGGCTTGGGAGGCTGAGGACCTGGCTACGCAGAACGGGGCAGAGCCCTGGGCCACCAGTCTGGAGACCAAGGTCAGGGCCCTCCTTGTTGCAGCCTCAGGGTCCCCATGTGGAAGAGGATCCAGAATCACTGCTCTGGTCAGGGGGAGGAGGCCTTAGGAAGGAATGGGGCACCAGGACCGGAGAGGGAAACGGGGACAAGGGAGGCTGCTGAGGTTTCTCACATCGCCCATGGATCCCACAGATCCTGCTCCTGGGAGAGACACAGACACAGAGACAGAGAAGGAGACAGAGAATGAACACAGGACAGAGGGAACCAGGAGAAGTCACAGACTTTCCTCCACCAGCTTGGAAATGACATCCCGGCATTTTGTGCCATTCTATTCCGGAGAGCGCCGTCACATAGGCCATCCACCCTGGAGGGGAGGGGATTCCACAGGGATGTGTGACCAGGATTCAGGGGTATTAGGGGCCACTGTGGGGACTGCCCAGCACACGGGCACAGACGAGGCCCTGGGACCTGAGCCTAACCCTAATGGGAGCCCCTGGAAGTCTGTGTTGTGAGAGGACAAGGTCAGAATCAGTTCATTCCTACCTTCCCACGGGGGCTGGGACACAGGCAGGAGGGGGGTGGCTTTGCCTGGACCCCAGAGCACACCCAAGCCCCTCTGAGCTGTGTTCCATGCCAAGCCCAGCTCCTTGGCTCATCCTTGCATTGCCAAGTATGCACCAGCCTCCTGTGATAGCAGGTATGGAACACGTGTAAGGTCCTACCCCTGATGGCGTCCCTAGAACTAGAAGCCAGAATACCCCGATGTGCAGATGGGGAGCCTGGGGAGGCCCTGAGAGGCACGGGGTCTGTCCAGGGTCATAGCCCTGGGCATGCGCAAGAGTCCGGTCTGAACCCAGCTCTGTGTCCTCACAGCAGGGACACCGGCTGCACCCAGGCCTCCCGGGGCTGTGGGTGGGCTGTGAGGGTGTCACTGTGTGGATGCGGCATGGGGGGAGGGTGAGCATTCCGCAGCGGGGGAGGGGGTCCCTCGGGGGGCTCTTGTGTGAGGAGGAAGTTGGGTAAGGGGACCCCAGGCAGTGGTGTCCTCACTTCCCTGACAACAGAGCCCAACAGAATTTGGAACCCCGGTAACCAGGCACCCACATTCCACAGACAGCCCCCTGCCCAGCTCATTTCATTGGAGATCTTAATGGCAAAATGTTCATGTGTTGCCTGCCAAGGTCCCGAGGCTGCAGGTGGAAGAAGGCGCGCCTTGAGGACGCTGTCCCCCGCTGGGGATTTCATGTCAGGACTCCCCACCGCCTCTGGCCATTTGGTCGGAAGGACAGAAAGGTGACAGCAGGAGGCCCAGAGCCGGCCACCCAGCCCCACTCGCTCTGATGACCTGTGTAGCCCCAGGTGCCCTCCCTGTGTGTGTGTGTGAGTGTGCACATGTGTGTGTGCGTGTGTATGTGAGTGTGTGTGTAAAGAGGGGTCATGGGGGTGGGGCCACCCCGAGCAGGAGCAGGCTGATGAGGGGTCAGATACCCAGTGGGCAGGTCATGTTCAAGGTCAAGGCTGGCTGTGTGGGATGGGGTGTGCGGGCACTGCCCCTTCTGCCCAAAGTTTATCCCGATAGCACTGCAGGGATGGGTCACTGCATCCCGGGTGCAGGGCTGTGCGCACACAGGTGTGTGTCTGATCTGGGAGCAGCAGGGGGACTGGGCAGGAGGACAGTGCGGATGGCCGGGCAGGGCTGTGATTCCTCCGGGCCGGCTACCGGTCCCTGTCTTTGCAGAAGGCAACGGAGGACATGGAGAGGAGGCTGCTGGACACGCCCTCCGTCTCCTCGACAGAGGGGGTGACCCCACAGGGGTCCCCAGGAGCAGATGCTGGGGATTGTAGGGGAAGACCTCCTACACAACCCAGACCACTGTCCCAGGTGGTTGTCCACCGGTCAGTGGTCCAGGAGCCAGAGCCCACAGAGGCCAAGGCTGAGGGTGAGAAGGCTGGGGCTGGGTGTTTGTGGTGTGTGGGGATGGGTCGCTCCTGGCCCCACAGGGAGGAGCCCCCAGAGGCTGTTGTGGGGCCAGGAGCAAGACTGGGCTCAGAGCACACAGCGGGTGGACTGCAGTCGGGGAGATGTCCCTGTGAGGGCTCCTTCCCGGCTGTGGCTTCTCTGGGAGGCCCTGGGCTGGGCTCTGTCTCTGCAAAGGCCCATGGAGAATAGGCACAGAGGTGAGCTTTTCTCTTTTCACAGCTGCTCCACCCTCTGAGGACCTAGAGCTGGCTCCAACTCCATCAGCAGCTCTGGGGGGAGGGGTGGTGCCTACAGCGACTTCAGGAGCACACCAGGAGCCGGCAGGTAACCAAGCACCTGCCCACGGAGAGCCTGGCATGGACCAGGAAGAACTGGCACCTGCTCCTGCCCCAGCCCCTGCCACAGTTCCTGCCCCTGCCAGAGCCGCTCTCCCTGCCCCTGCCCCTGCCCTTGCCCCTGGCCCTGCTCTTACACCCAGCCCTGCCCCTATCCTAACCCCTGCCCGTACTCCTGCTCCTGCAGGGCTCCCAGAGCCACATCCAGAGCCCACAGCCCTGCAGGGAGAGCTCCTTGTACCATCGCCGGACCCCGACGCCTCACCAGAGTGTTTCATCCCCTTAGTTCCATTGCCGGACCCTGACGCCTCATCAGAGTGTTTCATCCCCTCCCCCGATGTTCTTTCTCTCTGGTTCATATTAACTGTTATTTTATCTTTTCATGTTCTGTATACTGTTTATTATTTGTTTTAAATAAAATTACTTGTTTTCAATTGAACATGTCATGAGTATTAAGTACATGCCCAACGCTGTGCCACCACACCCCAGAACATTGCTGCAGAATATCTCATTCCCCAAAGGAGTCCCCGAACCAGAAGGCCTCCCTGCCCATTTATCCCCCAGCGCAGACCCTGGCAACCCCTAAACTGCTTTCTCTCTCTCTGTTCTTTTACCTGTTCTGGATGATTCCATAAGTGGAATCACGCAGTAAGGGCCTTTGTGTCTGCCCACCTATTTTCAAAAGGGACTCGTTTTCTCCTGTGTTTACTTGACATAGAATTTCACTTATTTGATATTGAAATCCCGATGGATTGCACATCACATGTAATCATAGAGGCCACTTTAGGAATTATGGGCACAATCTCTGGGCCACCACAGCCTGACCCCAGACAGGAAACGCTGGTTCCTCCTGTGGCCCACACAGAAACCAGGGAAATGCAGAAAGCTGGAAGACACACCACAAAGGGCAAAAGCACTGCTCAGAACCCAAGGCCAGAGAAGGTTTTCACCTGACTCTGGTCCAAACCACGCTCCAAGTCACTGGGTTCCACAGGGACGGAGACCAAACACATGCAAGTCCAAGGCGGAAGGATAGGCACGCAGGGAATATGGGTCAGAGATGCGGGAGCTCCTGGGGAAGGGCTCCGGCAAAGGAAACCCTATGGAGGCAGCGCTGGTCACCCTCAGACCGGCAGGTGTCTGGTCTGGGGACCAGCAGCCCTGGGGAGAACGTGAGGAAGTAGAGGTCCCCTGGAGAGAACGGTGACAGGCACCCCTGTCTGGGAGAACAGTGAGCAGCACCCATCCCAGGCCACAGGTGCACCCATCACCTGGTATGCTCAGCCTCGGACTCACCCCCGGAAACTCTGGCTCGGTTTTCACAGATGTATTGTCAGGAGTGTTCATCACAGCGGTGCTGGAGAGAGCAGGGAATGGACCAAGACTAATGCCCAAGGAGATGGACGGGATCCACGGTCCCCGTCCTCATGATAGAATGCCCTGCAGCTACTGTCCCAGTGTCATCCGGGGCACAGGATCCGGGAAGCCCCTCCTGAGACCCCCCTTCCTGCCACGCTGTTCCTGGGAACATTGAGAATTGTTTGAGGAGGAGGGGGAGAGGATCCAGGATGACAGCGGGTGCAAGGAGAAGGAAGGTCAGCACTGGGAGGACAGATGGACGTGCCCTGAGCCACCATCCAGGGCCCGGGCTGTGATGCCCTTGGACCTTACCCCAAATAATGGCTCCTGAGGTATGGATCCAGCTTCTGTGGTTTCATTCCCTCCCTCCCTGCATCATTTATTCACTCCCTCATTCATTCCCCCCTCCCTCTCCTTCCCCTCCACCCCTCCCTCCCTCCCTGCCTCCCTCCCATTCTCCCTGCCTCCCTCCCTCCCTTCTACCCCTCCCGTCCTCCCTTCCCTCCTCCCTCTCTCTTTCCCTCTCTCCCATCCTCCCTCATTCAGCAGAGGATCTGGGGTCCCTGCTGTGTACTGAGCACTGGGGCTTCATCAGTGAGCACCCCACAAACCACATGGTCACGTCCACTGTGGGAGGTGACGGGGCAGTCCTCAGGGCTAGCACTGGTGATGAGCACCAGGAATCTGCTCCTGAAAACAGGTCAGTTGCACAAAGAATGGAGAGACCCATGCTTAGCACTTCCTCTAGAAAAATCTAGTCCTGAAAAGTGATGAAAAGTAAGTATATCCTAGACTTCATGCGATGTGAGTTCTACTGGCAGGTACCTACTGATTCCTAGAACCAACAAAGAGTAAATCATCCAGTGTCAACTGGGGTGTTGTGACCCAACTTTTCTGACCAAATGACACGTTTCAGCCAACATCTCCAGGGCCTCTGAGTTTTCCCAAGGGTCTCTGCGATTCTCTGATCCTTCCATCAACCTCCTTGGGAAGCTCTATCCTGTCGTCTTCCTTGTCTCCTGCCTCTTCTGGGACCCTTCCATGGCCTCCCCACCAGTGCCACCCCCACCAGGACTCCCTGTGCCCCCTGGCCTGACGCCCACATCCCATGCTGGGTCCCGTGAGCCCAGTGCTTTTTGCAAGGACTGTGTGCTCCCTCTGGGTCACTTGGCATCTCTCTTGCAGTGGCCTGCATCTTCCTGTGCTGGGTCTCCTCTGAGCAGTCTGTGAGGCCAGACTGTACCCATGTCACGGGCATGGAAGCGAGAGTCCAGAAGGTCCAGACGACCTGCTCCCAGTCCCAGCGTGTGGAGCATGGGTCAAGGATGGTCCGCGAGCAGAGGAAGACTTGGGCCCAGGGAGACTGAGGGAGGATGTGGCACAGTGAGCCTGCAGGAGGAGAGTGAGCACTATGGGGGCCTGGTGCTCAGACCTGCTGGGAGACTGCATCTCACCCACAGCAGCTCTGTCCCCAGGGCTGGAGGGTGTCAGGGTAGCCACCCTCCGAGGCTCTAGGCTGACAGTGACTGGCAAGAGAGGAGGTGCACCTGATGCAGGAGAGAGCCCTCAGGCAGAGAGGAGGGGATAGGCTCTCCCCCAGCAGCAGGTGCACTGGGGCAGGCTGAGGGGCATCCGTGGACAGCAGTGCCTGCAGCTGGGGTCTCCACACAGACCCCCTCCTCAGGCTCAGCACAAGCTTGTCTGGATGGCCTTTGTCCCCCACATACAAAGTCTGGCCCAGGACCCTCCTCAAGCCCCGACTCCCAATCCTTTGACCTCAGCTCAAGCGACAAGAAATGGCCAATAGTTTAGGTGGGGTTGGGTGCACAGGGACATTTGCTTTTCTGGCCCATGCTGTAACATTGCTGGCATTTTAAAGATCTCAGGGCTTTGATTCAAAAACGGTAGGATGCCGGGGACCCCAGTCGGCTTTCGGGAAACCTGCCTCTGGGCCTTGCAGCCCTCCCATCCCACCAGTTCTGCTCAGAATCCCTCCAGGTCACAGACCCACAGTCTTGGCTCCTCAGATGGCCCGGACGATACACCTTCAAAAAGCGATCCCGGTGGGGCAGCAGGACACACTGTGGATTCCAGCAAATACACCTCCCAGAAACTGAGGGTGCTGCTGGACGAGCTGTCTGAAAACAGCCATGTCAGGGTTCCAGGAAGATACCAGAGGCACAGGAGTAACTGAGGAGCATCTGAAGGTCAGGTAGGGGCAGTCAGAGCTTCCAGACCCTTCTTCCCTAAAGCTCCTCATTCCTCAGCCTTTCTTCCGGTGATTCTGCCTGGTTTCTATTTGCCCCAACTGTTATCCATTGCCTTAGGCAGCAGAGACTCACGTATGCCTTTAAATGTTTTGGACATTGAATGTCCTCCAGTAGCCACTTCACTGCTGGGAGAGTTGGTAGCAAGCAAGAAGTCCCAGAGGACTCCAAGGGTCTGGACTTGGTGTTTCCCTCTTCTGAGACGGGGACACCTGTGGGAGGTGCAGGTGGTCAGCTGGGGGAAGGGGGCAGGCACCTGACGTGGACAGATGGGGCACAGGTGAGGCCCGAGGCCCCCGGGGTATGTGCCTGGCATCCGGACTGGACAGGTCTTCAGAGCTGCAGACTGGCTGGGATCATCTTCAGGCTGAGGAGGAAGGTGAGGGGAGCAGAGGGGACTGAGGAGGTTCGGCTCAGACAGGAGAGGGCTGAGCCACACTTTTGGGGGAAAAGCGGGGTCAGGTTCAGGCTCACAGGGACAGACCTTGAGGCCATTATGCCATGTGAAACAAGCCAGTCCCTAAAGGACCAACACTGGAGGACCCCACTTGTGAGGGATGGAGAGCACTCCCATCACAGAGGTGGAAGGAGCTGCTGGGTGCCGGGGCTGGGGAAAGGGAATGGGGGGTTAGGGTCTCGTGGGTAGAGGTTCAGTTGGGGATGATGAAAACATTGTGGCAATGGACCGGAAGTAGCCGGTGCAGAACAGGGAATATACTTATTGCCACTGAAACGCGCTTCATGGTATCAACTGTATGTCCATTATACCACAATACAAAAGAAATGAGTCAGGACGTCGGGGCCGTCGCAAATCCCTGGAGGGCCCAGGAGCAGGGAGCCTGTATCTTAGTTCTCGTTCTCACGCTCTGCCCCTTGTTGGGTGACTGAGCTCAGTAAGTGCTTGCTAAGACACAGTGCAGGCAGCTGGTCCAGAGAAAGTGCACAAGTGCAAACCCACTGGTGGGCACGGAGGAATCCCAAGGGGACGCGCATCCAGACAGAGCGAGTGCCCACATTTCACAAACACCAGCATAGAAATAGCCATTTATTTTTTTTAAAGATTTTATTTATTTATTTGAGAGAGAGGGAATGAGAGACAGAGAGCACGAGAGGGAAGAGGGTCAGAGGTAGAAGCAGACTCCCTGCTGAGCAGGGAGCCCGATGTGGGACTCGATCCTGGGACTCCAGGATCATGACCTGAGCCGAAGGCCGCCGCTTAACCAACTGAGCCACCCAGGCGCCCAGAAATAGCCATTTAAAACCAAGGCAGGAACCTTATATAGCCCAGAGGGCTCCACGCTCCTGGAGGTCGAGCTAGTGGCCACGGCCAAGGCCTCTGGTGGTGAGGGCACTGGGGGGTCTGAGAGGTGACTCGGCGCACCCTGACCCTGAAGCCCCATGGCTGCGGTGAGGTGTAAGGACTGGGAGGGAAGACCCGGCCAGCGCCTGTTCTGGCTCCATGGCTGCTACAGGGCTGCTCCCAGCCCCAACAGGCAATGTCTGTTTAGAACCAGAGAGAAAACCTTTTCCCTCAATCGTTCTTTTTAAAGATGGTTGCTCAGCATTGACACAGAAAAACCTCTGACATAAAACTGGAGCCGTTCACAGCTGCAAATGACCCCGAAATGATCAAAATGTAGTGACCACAAAGAGAGGAACGTGTGCCCCCAGGCAGGCCTCCTGTGCACAGGGGTGCCTGGGGCGTTGGCGTGCCCGTGCAAGCAGTGCTGGGCTCCACAGTTTCCCTCAAGGGGACAGAAGTAGGAATCTGCTCTGACAGCTCCGCTCAAGGCAGCACCCCCTGATGGAGACGGGGGCAGCCCCTCGTGACTTCCAGATGTCCTGGTGATTCTTGGGCACAGCCATGGATCTCAGCTTCTTCATGACCCAGGGAATGATGGGGGGCCAGCCCAGCAGCCTCGGGTCCCGCAGATCCTCCAGGGGACAGCCCAGCAGCCGCGGGTCCTGCATGGCCTCTGGGGGCAGCCCCTCATGAGTTCTGTGTGTCCTGGTGATTCTTGGGCATGGCCCGAATCTCAGCTTCTTCATGACAGGGGCCAGCCCAGCAGCCACGGGTCCCACAGGTCCTTCAGGGGACAGCCCAATACCGTGGGTCCCATAGCTCCTCTGGGGACAGCGCCTCATGAGTTCTGGGGGTCCTGGTGATGCTTGGGCACAGCATGGATCTCAGCTTCTTCATGACCCGGGGAATGATGGGGGCCAGCCCAGCAGCCGTGGGTCCCACAGGTCCTCCGGGGACAGCACCTTGGTGGGCCTGTGCAAGTCCCGTGCGCTCCCACTGGGGTCACTTGGCATCTCCCTTGCAGCGGCCTGCGTCTTCCTGCGCTGGGTCTCCTCTGAGCAGTCTGTGAGGCTGCACTGTGCCCATGTCACGGGCACAGAAGCGAGAGTCCAAAAGGTCCAGATGACCTGCTCCCAGTCTCACCATGTGGAGCCTGGGCAGGGAGTGGTCCCTGAGCAGAGGAGGACTTGGGCCCAGGGAGCCTGAGGGAGGATGTGGCACAGTGATCCCACAGGAGGAGAGTGAGCAATGTACGGGCCTGGTGCTCAGACCTGCTGGGAGACCACATCGCACTGGCTCTGTCCCCAGGGCTGGAGGTTGTCAGGGTATCCACCCTCCCAGGCTGCAGGCTGGCAGGGACTGGCAGGAGAGAAGGCCCCTGGTACAGGACAGAGCTCTCAGACAAAGAGGAGGGGGCAGGTGTTCCCCCAGCAGCTGGAGGAACTCTGGGTAGCCACCCTCCCAGGCTGCAGGCTGACAGTGACTCGCAGGAGGAGGCGCACCTGGGGCAGGAGTGAGCCCTCTGCAGAGAGGACGGGGCAGGTGCTCCCCCAGCAGCAGGGGCACTTGGACAGCCTGAGGGGGCATCAGTGGACAGCAGTGCCTGCAGCTGGGGTCTCCACACAGACCCCATCCTCAGGCTCAGCACAAGATTGTCTGATGGCCTTTGTCCCCCAAATTCAAAGTCTGGCCCAGGATCCCCCCTCAAGCCCCAACTCCCAATCCTTTATACTCAGCTCAAGTGACAAGAAATGGCCAATAGTTTAGGTGGGGTGGGTGCACAGGGACATTTGTTTTTGTGGCCCATGCTGTACCGTGGCTGGCATTTTAAAGATCTCAGGGCTTTGATTCCAAAACGGTAGGATGCCGGGGACCCCAGACAGCTTTTGGAAACCTGCCTCTGGGCCTTACAGCCCTCCCATCCCACCAGCGCTGCTCAGAATCCCTCCAGGCCACAGACCCACAGTCTTGGGTCCTCAGATGGCCCAGACGATGTGCCTTCAAAAAGCGATCCTGGTGGGGCTGCAGGACACACTGCAGGTTCCACCAAATCCCCCTCCCAGAAAGTGAGGGTACGACTGGACCAGCTGCCGAAAACTGACAGGTCAGGGTTCCAAGAAGACACCAGAGGCAGCATCTGAAGGCCAGGTAGGGACAGTGAGAATCTCCAGTTTTGCCTAGGGGCAGCTCCCGTCCCCCTAAACCCTCAGTGGGATGGCTTTACTGGGGGATTGGGGGGGACCATGCCTGGAGGACCCATGGCTCCACTGTTAGAGGTCGCCGACTTGATCAGTGCACAGGTGGGGAAACCTGGCCACACCCAAAGAATTTCTAGAAACAGTAGCCATCTCAGTGGTAGCTGACCTGGGAGGTCAACCTTCCAGCTGCCTGAGGTGGGATCGAGCCACAGACCAGCACACTAGCCAGAAATGGAAGAAGGAGAACAAGTTCTTCATTTCATAGTTTCTAAGTCACCGGTTTGTTCCTACGGTCAGTATACTTTGCATCCTGGGAAATCTCTGCCTGTCTAAGGTCATGAAAATGTTCTCCTCATGTTCTCTGCTGGAGTTCTTGAAAAATCTCTGGTTTATAGGTAAAAATCATCCGGAATTGACTTTGGTTGGCACAGCCATGCTGGGAAAAGGATGGATTTTCCCCAAAATACTAAAAATAGAACTCCTGTATGATCCCACTGTCAGGTAGACCTTTTTAGGAAATGTAAGTCAGTTTCTCGAAGTAAGATCTGCACTCTCCCACCCAATCTCCCTGAGGAGGGGCGGCCACCCTTAGCAACCCTCCCCTTGAGGCAGGCGCCTCCCTGGACAAGGGGCTACCCCAGGGCTGGGAGGTCTCCACAGCAGCACACCCAATATCCTGGATACTAGGAGACAGAGTACAGCACCAGGCCAGTGAGGGTCAGGACACACTAACCCAAATATGGCACCTTGGCAAATTAAAGAGAGAAGCTAAAAGAACTTTTGCATAGAGCAGAAGCAAGAAGGTCTCTCTGACCCCCAGCCATCAGCCCTTCTTCCCTTAAGCAGGTCAGAAGACTCCCATGTGGAACTTTCTCTCCCCGGACCACAGGGATGACGTGCTTATCACCAGAGTCAAGGAATTTAGGACCACGGGGTCTATACGAACACACCTGGTTAAACGAACCCTTATCTTCCTAGTTAACTTCTTTACCGTTTACGAGCCCTAGTCCAAACCCCTGTGTCTGTCAATTCTTTACACACTTACTGCTTCTTTGTCTAAAAGGTAGAAGAGCTGTCTGCTCCAGTCACCTCTGCTGGTCGTCATGGTCTTGTGAGGTTCCCACCAAAACAATCAATACATTTTGCTTGCTTTTCTCCTGTCCATCTGTATTTGTCAATTTCCAGACTCAGCCAGGGACCTTCAAAGGGTTGAGGAAAACTTTTTCCTCTCTTGCAACACTGTGGGGCGGGGGGTGCGGAGTCAGAAAAACCCATCCCATCTTCCTGGCTTTGGTGAAAACGGACCTCTGCTGGGAAGCAGCACAGGACAGTGCATGGCTGGAGGAGCCAGGGAGAGAGGCACATGGAACATGTAGGAGCTATTGGCCCCCAGCCAGGGGACTTGGCCCCAGTGACAAGTCCAGGGTGTGATTATGATTATTATAATGGAAGCATCCCGAACATCAGACCTTCCCCACGCCAGGCTTCATGATTGCTGCTCGTTGTAGTTGCTACTGTTGGTTTAGTGACTTTTCTGAACTTACTTTGTCAAGTCTGTATTCTTTGCTGTGTGTATGGCTACTGAATCCCTGTGCTGTTAACTTAGTGGTCAGCCAGTGGCTGGGCAGAGAAGTCACCCCTGTTTCCGAGCTATGGGCTACAGATTGGAGGTCCCCACAACCTCTTCAGGTTTGAATAATCTGCTCCAGTGGCTCATGGAACTCAGAGAAACATGTTACTTACTAGATGACCAATTCATTGAAAGGACAGAACTCAGGGCCAGGCAGCCAGAAGCGATGAGCAGGGCAAGGTGTATAGAAGTAGCTCAGAGCTTCCCTGCTCTCTGAAAGAGGCCTTTGCCCACCTCCACTCTGACCTTCGTCTATACTTCCTAACTGAGGACGTCCTTCCTTCTGACTCATCTGTTAACTCGAGTGAAAGACCCGGTGGGCACCAAAACGACTCCTCAAGTACTAACCACTGCTGCCGTCCTGGTGATTCTTGGGCACAGCCATGAATCTCAGCTTCTTCATGATGGGGGGCAGCCCAGCAGCTGTGGGTCCCACAGGTCCTCTGGCGGCAGGCCAGCAGCTGTGGGTCCTACAGGTCCTCTGGGGACAACACCTTAATGGGCTTATGGCCCAGCAGGTACCTGTTCAGGTGGCTCTCGTCGTGCCACACAGCCTCGATCCCATTGGCCAGGTTGACCCCCATTGTCTGGTGACAGGCCAAGGTCAGTTGGTGAACCTCTACCACCGACCCCCCAGAAAAGGCCCCCTTGTAGTCAAAGTAGCCCTTGCCCCTGGGAAATGTGCACCTGGGACTGTGGCCAATGCTCGTAGCTGAAATCCTTGTGGGCCGCCTGGTAGAAACCGGGGTGCAGGGTGCCAAAGAGGGTCTCCATACTCACGTGGTCGCGGAACTTCATGTCCACCTCTGTGCACACCAGGTAGTCCACCTCACAGAGGAATTGTGGAGTTAATCTTAGAAAATATATTGTCAGCCCTAAGGAGTGATTGTGGAAGCAGCTGAAACGTCAGCAGCGTTCCTGTTCTCAGGCTACTGACCACAATGGCCCGGTAGGAGCAGGATCCCATGATCCCCAGGGGCAGGGCAAAGGTTAGGAGCCAGGAAAGAATGTAACCCTCCGTGCCCCCCTTCCTGCACCTGGTGTTTGCTAGCACAAACGTCCCACTCTTCCCCGATCCCATGACGGCCTCCCTGCGTGCCTGTGCGTAGAGGAGGGTGCAGGCCTGCTTCACAGCTTCAGCGTACTTGCCATCCCTTTGTCCTCCTTTCCCACGCTTTGAGGCATCTGCCTTTGCTTTTCTGGTAAAAAATGACGTAAAAGCGATATGCAGAACCCAGCTGCTGCTGCCCTACTTACAGAGGCAGCCCTGCATGGCCGCTCAGATTGGTGTCTGAGAACTTTATTTCAGCGCACGATGATGGGAAAAGCTGCTTACAGAAGCGGCGGATCATCACGTGCTCTGCATGGACGCGTCCTCCCAGCGCGGGGTGCCGGGAACCTCGAGCACCACCACCCTCCGGCCTTCCCGGAGGGGCACATGGGGCCCGGCGGGCAACTGATTGGTGAAGACGTAGTAGGTGACCCTGTGTCCCACCATGAACTGCTTCTCAACTCTCTGCAGGAACATCTCCAGGAAGACCATGTATCCACAGGGACAGGGGACAGGGCTAGAGGAGGGTCACTGCCAGAGGCTGGCAGCAGGACCCCAAAACTTGGGCCGTAAACGTGTGCACTTTCTTCAAGGGGGGCAGGCCCTGGGCTGCTTTAAGCAACAGCCACCCTCCTGGCCTGGCCTGAGCACGTCTGCTGGTGGGGCCTCCCTACCTTTGGCTCCCAGAGATGGGAGCCATCAGGACCCCATCTTACAAAGGGGAGCCTGAGGCTTAGAGGCTAGAAACCCATGCAGCTGATTCTACCCAGTCTGTAGGCCATAGAAACAAGGGCTGTGCCCAAAGGTGCTCAACTCATGGCAGGTGGGGACAGAACCTGCAGGGGGTCAGCCAGGGGAGGGGACGTGCAGGGTTTGCCGGGGAGCTCAGCACAGGGGGAGTGTTCCTGGCTCTAGCATGCTGACTGTCGGGCTTCATGGGTCACAGGGTCACCTACCCTAACCCTAACCCTTAACCCTAGCCCCTAACCCTAACCCCAACCCTAACTCTAATCAAACATCATGCTCAATTTTGAGGACTGACAGCTCTACTCTGAAATCAAAAACAAGTCCATCATGCTGGCTTTCACTCATTGCTCAGTATCGTACTGAAAGTTCTACCCAGAATGATAAGGCAAGAAATCCACATGTGGAAGAAAACAGTAGAACTAGGTCTATTCAGAGACCAGAGATGACATCATCTTATAGACAGAGCTTCCTAAACAATCCACAAATGATTACAGCCAGTTAATATCAATACACAAGAATCTCTCTTATTTGTATACATTAGCCATGAATCATCCAAAAAATAATTTAAGAAAACAATTCCATTTTAGGGAACATTATCGTTGACAAAATACTTAGGAATAGATGTAATCAAGGTGCAAGTCTTGTACGCTGAAAATTACAAAACATTGCTGAAAGAAAGGGAAACCTAAATAAATCTGAGGACCCCACGGTGATGAAAAGACATACTATTGATAAGATGGCAATAGTACACAATGCAATGTGGAAATTCAATGTGTTCCCAAGAAAATTCACAAAGGCCTTTGGAAAGAACTGCACAAGCTAATCCTAACAGTCATATGGAATTTCAAGGGACCACAAAATAGCCAAAACAATCTTGAAAAAGAAAATCAAAGGTGAAAGGTCATTCTTCCAAAGTTCAAATATTAATACAAAGCAACAGTAAATAAAACATTTTGATACTGTCATAAAGGTATGCATTCACCCTGAAAAAATAATACATATGTTAATTGAATTTAAATTTAAAACATTTTTAAAAATAAATAATTTTTTTAAAAAAGATATGCATACAGATCAGTGGAATTTAAGTGAGAGCCCAGAAATAAACCCCTTCATCTATGGTCCACTGAATTTTGACAAGGGTGGACAACATTACACTGGGGGAGAGAAGGGTTTTTTCAACAAAGGGTGCTAGACAATTGGCTATCCGTGTACAGAGGAATGAAAC
Organism: Eumetopias jubatus; assembly: GCF_037043125.1. Taxonomy (NCBI): domain Eukaryota; kingdom Metazoa; phylum Chordata; class Mammalia; order Carnivora; family Otariidae; genus Eumetopias; species Eumetopias jubatus. The sequence continues at coordinate 107,179,327 of NW_028274810.1, read as the reverse complement.
TGGACCCTTACCTCACACCACATATAAACATTAACTCAAAATACATTAAAGGCTTAAATGTAAGAGGTAACACTATAAACTCTAGAAGAAATAAGTGGGGATAAATCTTCATAACCTTGGATCTAGCAATGCTATCAGATCTGACACCAAAGCGTAAGAAAGCAAAGAAAAAAATAGATAAAATAATATCCTCAAAATTAAAAATCTCTTCTGGGTGCCTGGGTGGCTCAGTTGGTTAAGCGTCCAACTCTTAATTTTGACTCAGATCATGATCTCGGGGTCATGAGATAGAGCCCACGTCAGGCTCCACACTGAGTGTGGGGCCTGCTTAAGATTCTCTCTCCTTCTCCCTCTGCGCCTGACCACTCGCACACTCACTCACTCTTAAAAAAGAAATGTAAAAAAAAAAAAATTAAAAATCTTTGTACATCGTAAGATACTATCTGGAAAGTGAACAGATAGCCCGCCGAATGGAAGAAAATATTTGTACATTATGTATCTACTAAGAGTCTGTTGCCCAGAACATGTAAAGAGCGTTTACAACTCCTCAGCAAAAAGACGACCCATTTCTTAAAATAGACAAAAGACTTGGATAGACCTTTCTCCAAAGAAATCATACAAATGGTGAATAGCACATGAGTAGATGTTAAACATCCTTAGTCTTTATGGAAATGAAGATTTAAACCAGTTAGGTGTCCTTTTACACACAAGAGAATCTCTATAATCAAGGAAACTAAAATAACAAATTTTGGAAAGGATGTTGAGAAACGGAAACCCTTACACCTTGCTTGTGAAAAATGGTGCAGTCTACGTATAAAATATTTTGGCATTTACGCAAATAGATCAAAGGAGAATGACCGTATGGTTCAACAATTATACTCCCAGATACATACCCCAAAATCGAAAGGAGAAGTACCCTTATTCAGCGCAGCATTTGTCACCGCAGCCAAAAGGGGGAAGCAACCCAAGTGTCCACTGACAGCCGAATGGATAAACGAAACGCGGTGCACACACCACGGAGCACGATTCAGCCTTAAAAACGAAGGGGGCTCCGACACAGGCGACAGCACGCACGAAGCGGGAAGTCATCACGCTGAGCGACATCAGCCAGTCACAGAAGGACAGACGCCCTGTGGTCCCACTTACCGGAAGTGTCCCGAGACACACAGTACAACGTGGCTGCCGGGGCCGAGGGGAAGGGGACGGGGAGCTGGCGTCTCCCGCAGACAGAGCCGCCCTCGGGGAGAAGGAAGAAGTTCTGGAGGACGACGTGCCCCCGCGGGACCCCAGCTACGGCCGGGAACGGCGCACCGGACACGTTCTGAGGGCTCGGTGGCGGGTCCGCGGGACGGCGCCCCGTCGGGGGTAACACGCCCTGAGGCACCCCGCGGGCGGCGAGGACACGCGGCTGGGGTCTGAGTGCGGAGAGGGAGGGGCTGCGCTGCGCGGGCGGGTTTCCCGCAGAGTCGGCTCCTCTTCAAACCGCCACGTCCGCGCGGCCCCGAGAAGCCGAGCCGCCGACGTTCGTGCCGCAGGCGGAGCCCCGCCCCGACCCCGACGGTGCGGCCGCGGGGAGGACCCGCAGGGCCGAGGCCCGGGGAGCGCGAGCGCCGCGGCGGGGGGCCGCTGCCGGACCGCAGCCCGGCTGCGGGGCCCCGGAACCGCATCCGAGGGCCGCGTGAACACAGACCCCGGGGCCCCCGAGCGGATCCGAGCCCAGGAAGGGGAGACCGACAGCCCCGCGCACAGCACCGCGCGGACCCCGCGTCACCGCGCACAGAGCCCCGGCGTCTACACAGCGCGCCCCTCCTCCGCGGGGTCCTGCGAGCTCGCACCCCCTCCGCAGTCCCCGCTCAGGCGGCTTCTCCTCACCTCCTCCTCCCTCGGCGAGTCCTGAGGAGGCCGGCTCCCGTCAGCGTGGACGCGGCCCCACATCCTCCACAGCGGGTCCTGAGGGGGCCCGGCTCCCGTCAGCGCGGACGCGGCCCCACGTCCTCCCGAAGTCTCCACAGCGGGTCCAGAGGAGGCCCGGCCCCTGTCAGCGTAGACGCGGACCCACGTCCTCCCGAAGTCCCCACAGCGGGTCCTGAGGGGGCCGGCTCCCGTCAGCGTGGACGCGGCCCCACGTCCTCCCGAAGTCTCCACAGCGGGTCCTGAGGAGGCCGGCTCCCGTCAGCGTGGACGCGGACCCACATCCTCCACAGCGGATCCTGAGGAGGCCCGCTCCCGTCAGCGTGGACGCGGACCCACATCCTCCACAGCGGGTCCTGAGGGGGCCCGGCTCCCGTCAGCGTGGACGCGGCCCCACGTCCTCCCGAAGTCCCCACAGCGGGTCCTGAGGGGGCCCGGCTCCCGTCAGCGTGGACGCGGCCCCACGTCCTCCCGAAGTCTCCACAGCGGGTCCTGAGGAGGCCGGCTCCCGTCAGCGTGGACGCGGACCCACATCCTCCACAGCGGGTCCTGAGGGGGCCCGGCTCCCGTCAGCGTGGACGCGGCCCCACGTCCTCCCGAAGTCTCCACAGCGGGTCCTGAGGGGGCCGGCTCCCGTCAGCGTGGACGCGGACCCACATTCTCCACAGCGGGTCCTGAGGGGGCCGGCTCCCGTCAGCGTGGACGCGGCCCCACGTCCTCCACAGCGGGTCCTGAGGGGGCCGGTTCCCGTCAGCGTGGACGCGGACCCACGTCCTCCCGAAGTCTCCACAGCGGGTCCTGAGGGGCCCGGCTCCTGACCGTGGCTGAGGCCCCAAGTCCTCCCGAAGCCTGGGCGTCAGCACAGCGGGTCGGTCCTGAGGCCTTGGAACACCTGTCCTCGCCCCGGAGGAGGAGGGCTGAGCGCGCATGCCCCGCACGGGTCGCGGGGCGGGACTCGGGCGCCTCCCGGCGGGAGGTGGGGGCAGTGCAGGATGCGGTGCACTCAGTTCCGTGGAGGCACCTGTCCCTTCTGGGGTCCAGCTGAATCCATTACATTTGGGAAATTCGAACTGAAATGGAGTCCAATTATCCCCTGACTTCTCCAGAAATAGAAACTATTAATTAGAAACCGTACGGAATTAAGTGAAATGCAGACACAGGCTTTACAACTTACACCAAAATTCATTTAAAATTGTAGATAAATTTAAAATGTAGAACTATCAAAATAAAGGGGGCTCCTGGGTGGCTCAGTCGGTGAAGCGGCTGCCTGCGGCTCAGGTCGTGATCCCAGGGTCCTGGAATCAACCCTCCGTCGGGCTCCTTGCTCAGCAGGGAGCCTGCTTCTCCCCTGCCTGCTGTTCCCCCTGCTTGTGCTTGCTCTCTCTCTTTCTCTCTCTCTCTGTCAAATAAATAAATAAAATCTTTCAAAAAACAAAAAACAAAAAGTAAAAAAAAGAAAATCCACATGGTCTTGGGTTCAGTGATGAGCTTTAACACACAACACCAAAAGCCAATCCACAAATGAAAAAAATTGATAACATGAACTTCCTAAAATTAAAACTTTTCCGGGGCGCCTGGGTGGTTCAGTCGTTAAGCGTCTGCCTTCGGCTCAGGTCATGATCTCAGGGTCCTGGGATCGAGCCCTACATCGGGCTCCCTGCTCAGCGGGGAGCCCGCTTCTCCCTCTCCCACTCCCGCTGCTTGTGTTCCCTCTCTCGCTGTGTCTCTCTCTGTCAAATAAATAAATAAAATCTTAAAAAAAAAAAATTTTGCTCTGTGAAAGACCTTGCTCAGAAAACTAAAAGACAAGTCACGAACTGGGAGGAAATATTTGCAAAGCGCAAATCTGGTAAAAGATTTGTATTCAAAAAATACAAAAGACTATCAGAACTCAATGATAAGGAAACAAACATCCTAATTGATAATGGGTAAGGATCTGAACAGATGCCTGGACAAAGAAGATATTCAGATACAAAATAAGCATACAAAATTATGTTTGACATCATCATTAGGAAAGTACAAATTTAAACAACAGTGAGACAGCCAGTACTGCACACCTATCACAAATACTAAACTCCAAAAACAAGAACACCAATTGCTGGAAGGTGAGGAATGGCAGCAACTGTCCCTTCAGAAGACATTTTGGCCATTTTTTCCAAACCTAAGTTAGTCTCATGTTAAGATCCAACAATTGCACTTCTAGTATTTAGCAACTGCTTTGAAAAACTATTTCCGAACAAAAACTCACATGCAGTTATGCACGGTAGCTCCATTCATAATGGTTACAAACTTAAAGAAACCAGGATGTCCTTCCATTAATGAATCCATAAGCAAACTAAGTGCATCCATGTGAAGGAAGCAGAATATGCCATGCAAAATATACCTCTTTGGCACAAGGGATATTTGGGCTGATTAATTTTAAGAAACGCCAGACATGGGAGAATCTCTGAAAACTGGGTAAAAGTTGCCATTTGGTGAGTGAAATGTACACTTATAAAGGAACGCCCCATTTGTAAGCCTGTCTCCCTCTGTATCAGGAACAGAATTACTAAATCTCAAGAAACTCTTACCAAAAGAGAAGGCACAGACTTAAAGCTGTGTAACAACCATACCCTCGTTTACTGTGCTCACCTGAGAACATCCCTTAACTGGCCTTCCCACCACCCAAAATCTTTTGGTCTTTAGCTGAAGATAGCATTTAGGGTGAGGGCTGGGCCACTTCAAGGAATTACACCATTTTCCTGGGTATCTCCCATGAATACAGGACATATGCATGATATTAAACTTTGACTTGTTTTTCTCCTGGTAATCTATTCAGCAATAAAAAGAAATGAACCATCACCCCATACAATCACATGGATGAACTTTACATGTGTTTTTCTAAGTGAAAGAATCCAGTCTGAAAAGGCTGCACACTGAGTGACCCGATTTGTAGGAGATTCTGGAAAAGGCAAAACTAGAGATGATATAAGGATCTGGGAGTGAATTCCATGATATTTTCATGATTTATACCTGCCATTAAGCATTTGACAAAACCCAAACCTTTTGGGGCACCTGGCTGGCTCATTTGGTGGAGCGTGCAACTCTTGATCTTGGGGTTGTGAATTCGGGCCCCATGTTGGGTGTGGAGATTACTTAAAAATAAAATCTTTAAAAAATACAAACATTTCTACATCCCAAAGAGTAAATAATAATCTACAGAAAGTAAGTTGTTTAGGATGTGGGAGTGTCACAGGATGGTGTGGGGGCCAAGGGCAGGCTGCCCCAAATCTGCCACTTTGACATACAGATCATTTTAAATAAAAGTTACTTAAGAGACAGCCTATGCAATGAGGACACTTAGACCCTCCTCTGTCCCCCTGGAAAGGAAATCAATCTCCCATGTGAAGGTGTCCCTATACCAGGAGGTAAAGAGATTTTGACATCACCAGAGATGGGAGATTTGGAGCCCATAAGGCTGTATAAACAACCCTTGTTACTTTTTACTAATTTACGACCCCAGCCCAAATTTTGTTTAGAATTCCTTACTAATCGAAGCTCCCAAGGTTAAGTTTTCTTTGTCCTGTGATTTCTTCACAGGTGTAGTTACTCTTTGTCCAAAAAGTATAAAACCTGGCTTCCTTGGTCATTTCTTTAGACCTCAGGTTCATTATTGGGTCTCCATGTGCACATTATTGCACTTTAGGTTTTTTTCTCCCATTTATCTGTTTCATGTCAATTTCTTTCTTCATCCCGCAGTAAGAACCTTGGACCAAGGAAAATTTCTTCCTCCCCTTCAATGGAATACAGAACGTGACACATAATCTAACTGTATTAGAAACATATGGGGGGAAAAAACCCTCACTGTAGGTTGTATGACAAAAGGTGCTGACCTAAGTAACTTTGGAAATGAATGGAATCTGTAGATTAAAGAAAAAATGTACTGTACGTACACAGTGGACTCCATTTGATAAAGCTCTCTGCCATCAGAGTGGTAGCTAACAGTTCTGCAAACACCACATCTGTAATCTGGAATGGAGCAATGAATTAAATAAAGGGCCGGTGGTGAGAGCCAGGTTTGTCACTGTTGGAGTAGGAAGTTACAGATCAGCAAAGGGAGTAGATCACAATCTCCATGTGGTGGCGGACCAGGTTGGAGACATCAGTATAAACTCATCCTTAGCTTAATATGGACGCAGACGGTTCCACACAGAAATCTTTATCATTAGGTGTGTCGACATAGGTGGGAATACAGGCATATATTGCCTTGCATTGTCCGCTGAGCATGGACATTTAGCTCCCCCGTGTAGGACTTTAATACCGTTCTCTACTACCCAGAGCTCCTTAAAGAACTTGCTGATGCTAGAACTTGGACAGTAAGTATAGGAGCCAGGATAATCTTGACGTATCAGAAAGTAAGGAAGTACCAAGAAAAGAGCCACAGAGATGGAATGATGTCAATGGAAAGCAGGAGCCAATGGAAAGTGCTCTCCATCACCAAAGGAGGAATGAGCCAGCGACCAAACACTGAGGTGCTGGAACATAACCTACCCTGGTGTCCGTGCTGGTAAAAATAAATGATTCTTTTTAAGATTTTACTTATTTATTTGAGAGGGAGAGAGAGTGCATAAGCAGAGGGGAGAGACAGAGGGAGAGGGAGAAGCAGACCCCCCACTGAGCAGGGAGCCCGACGTGGGGCTCGATTCCAGGACTCTGAGATCATGACCTGAGCTGAAGGTAGACACTTAACTGACTGAGACACCCAGGTGCCCCCAAATAGACGATTTTTTAAAAAGAAACCACAGGGCCAAAATGGAGTCACTTACGTCAGGAGACCCAAGCCAGCAGACCAAGACTTACTACCTGACCTAACTGCAGTTCCACACACCCTCACCTCCACATAAACTTTAACCGGTCAACCTGGAAAATGAACTGAATGGCCCCTTCTGTTCCCCTTAGGAGGGGGACATTGCCTAAAATAGTGCATCCTTTTCTAGTAATTTCTTTTTTTCAATGCCCTCTCTGCCTTTAAAATCCTTCCCCTCCCTGCAGCTCAAAGGAGCCCCTTTCTTTTTGCTAAATGGGATGCTGCCTGTTTCATGAATTGTTCAATGAAGCCAATGGGACTGGGATCTTTTAAATTACTTTGTTGCCTTTTTATTAACAAATTACATAGCTTTTTATAAGCGGGATTGCATAGACCTCTCCTATAAGAATTCCAACTAATAGATGTAGATAACCATTCATCAAGTAAATGGAGCTAACTCTCCTCTCCTAAAGTGGGGGCTCAGGGCAGTTGTCTTCCTGCACATGGGAAAGAGTAACTTCCTGGTGGGGAAGCCTGACCAATGCTGCCTCAGCCAGGTGACCAGCGTTAACATGGACAGTGACAAGTGTTCCCTTGTTGTAAAGTAACGACAAAGCACTTTACCTCCCTGATCTGCTTCCTCAAAACCCATAACCCCAGTCTAATCAGGAGGAAAACAAGTAAATCCCAATGGGGGACTTTCTACAAAATGCCTGACCGGTCCTCCTCAACACTGCCAAGGTCACTGAAACAAAGCAAGACTGAGAAAGTGTCACAGCCAAGGAGAGCCTAAAGACACATGATGAGCACATGTCACGTGGTGCCCTGCATGGGATCCTGGAGCGAGAAAAGGTAGAACAGAGGGAACCTGAATAAAATACGGACTCCCGCTAAAAACAACATATCAATATTTGTTCACTAATTGTGACAATTTTGTAGAAAACTAGAAAAAGAGGAGAAATTAGGGGCACCTGGGTGGCTCAGTCAGTTAAGCGTCCGCCTTCGGCTCAGGTCATGATCCCGGGGTCCTGGGATCGAGCCCCACATCGGGCCCCCTGCTCCGCGGGAGCCTGCTTCTCCCTCTCCCTTGCTGCTCACCCTGCTTGTGCTCTCTCTCTCGCTCGCTCGCAGTCAAATAAATAAATAAGATCTTTATTAAAAAAAACAGACATTAAAGGTCAAATAAGGGAAACCTATTGCATCGGACTGGAAGCCTAGAGGAAATGGGTGATTTCCTAATAAAAATGCACAATAATAAAATGGACGCTAAAATAAGGAAAAAACAGGCAGACCAATTAGCCATCCAGGGCCTCATCTTACTGCTGGTTCTCCTCTCACTGTTCTGGGGTTTTCCTCTCCTAGGACAGAAAAGGAACAGGGACAGAACTGTTCTGGAGCTGCCCTTAGACCCGACCCCACTCACTGTCTTCCTCTCCCCCAGCCATACCCTGCTCAGCGAGGACACTGTGCACGGGGAGTCTCAGGGATTGTAGATCCTGATGTGTCACCCAGTTCTTTTTTGGATGGCAAGGGACTGGACACACTTACTTAAGTAAAAGAAGTTAATATTTTTTAATGGTAGAAATACCTTAATACTTGCAAGAGACAAGAGTGGGTTTGGACCTGGCAGGCCCAAAGGCTCACACTCTCACAGTGTGACCTAGACCCTCTCCAACCCTCCATCCTGCTAAGTGCTCTGGGGTGGCCCCATTCATAGGCACAGTCTCTCTCACTGCATCTGGGGCCTCCCACAACTCCAGGCTGACACCCACTCACCATCCATTCTACTGGGAAGGGTTTCTCTTTCCCTTGGGTTCCATGAAAAGTCATGGCTTTAACTGTCTTTGGCCCGGCTTGGGTCACACTCTCATCCTTGAAGCCATCAGAGCACCCAGAAAATAGAGCAAGGGGTTGGGTAGACTTGGATCATACACCCATCTCTGAAGTGGGTGGAAAGTGGGGTCTGCCCTCTGGAACTGTCTGGATGGTAGGCAGGTGACATGGGGTTCCCAAAGGCAAGCTGAGATGCTGGACTTGGACGTGAGAAGAGATGCCAGGCTGGGAAAGCAGCAGATTCCACATCACTGGTGACTGACTGCATGGCTTTGGAATCTGAAGCCCAAGGAAGGAAGGGGTCACTTCATTAGGGTCACGGGCTGCAGCCGCCCATCCAGTGCTCTTGCTATTTTCCCATGACGGCAAGGCGCTCTCCTACTTGCTGAAAAAGCAACTTTGCTGTTGGTAGGAAACTCAAGGCTCCTGCCTTGGATATTGGGTCCTCACATCTCAGAGACTGGAAGGCACACAGACCTCACTCTTCTCCCTGGGAGGAAGGAGCCCCGGAGTCACACCTGCCCCCCACATTAATCGCTCCTCCCCAAAGAACAAACTGGCTCATTCTCCAGTCTCTTCTCTCTCCTTTATGAAGAACAGAGAGCAAATGTGAGGATGATAAGGAAAGTATCGCTCATTGAAACAGTGGGAGGCTCAAGGATTATTCCACACCACAAATCCACACATGGCAGACTTTCTGGAGGCCACAGTCCCTGAATCATGCATGTGACTCTCTGAAACCAGGCAGCCTCACTGAGAAACTGCCTGCTGGGAGGCACAGTTACTCCCATAACCTTAATTCTTAACAAATACGTATGTCAAAGGTTTACATCACAATCGGGAGGCCAAAGGACTGCAGGGTCAGTCTGCTGTATGGCTGTATGGCTGCTGTGGACAGGGCCACATCCAACATTTGGAGGGTTAAGAGACTGTGAAGGAGGAAGCCCTTGTCTCAACCACACAGACATTGGGAATGGAAACATCCTGTGGGGCTGTCTACACTGCCCATGGGCCTGTTACACTGCCAGGAGCACAGTCAGCTCAGTAATGGCTGTGGGGGTTGTCAGGACCCTTTCTGGCCTGAGCTGGAGGGCCACAGATGGCTCCCTGGATGGTCAGAGGCCAAGGGCTGTCCTGTCTACTGCCTGTTTCCTGCCATCACTCAGATGGGAAGAAGGATCTAGCCAGCGCCAGGGGGGGGCCCCCCAACAGCCCGAAGAAGGCTGTACATGGGGGCGGGCAGGCCATGGCAGTCAGTCCTATATGAATCCATTCGTGTCTACAGAGTGCCCTCGTGGGGTGGGGCCATGCTGGAACTTGCGGCTGCCCAGGCAGAGTGGGGCCAGCAGCACCCTTCCCAGGTGGGAGGGCAGAAGAACCCTTTATAACCTCTGAGTCCCCCTATAACCCCTGACTGGGGATGAGCTGGATCTCAAACTGTCAGGAATCAGGTGGACATTTCACTTTTCTTCTGTCTGAGCCCAGGAGTGAAGGGCTGAAAACCAATGCTCCAGCTCACCTCTGACTCGTGTGTGACCCTGGGTGAGTCCTGTCTACCCTGGAGGCCCAGGGAGTTGGAGGAGGGGGAAGAAAGCCAATTATGCTTAAACCTAACCCCGATCCAGACCCTGGCCCTGACCCCAACCCCAACCCATGACCCTCACCCCAACCCCACCCAGATTCTCAGGCTGATCCACATTTGCATCATGAACAGGCCCAAATCAGTTTTAGGGGGTTATTTTCTCCAGAGAGCTGCTCAGCTCTGCACTCCTGCCCACACGCCCATGGAGGTGGCCCTGCCTCCTGAGGACGCACAGGTTGCTGACTCCCACACCTCTTGCATACATCACCCAGCAGCATGGTGGGGTTTGTTTTGATTTTTTGCTAAGTTTTATTTTAATCCAAGGACTTTGATTCATACCAAATGTCACTGTAGAAACAATAGCAGAATCCAAAGTCTGGGTGATCAATATTACTCAGGCAGCAAACTCGTCAATCACAGGATTGTTTTAAAGCAGGTCCCAGTTGTGTTGCATGGTTGGGACTTCTTTTTGGGTTTTTTTTTTAACACTGTTCTTAAATATAAAGCTTTGCAACAAACCTTTGACTTATGTCAAATATAATTAAAAATTAACAAATGAGTACATTGTATCAAAAAGTACGAAGATATACATTTCATGCACATACTTGTATATATGTATATATGTATATATTTTACATGCACACATAACTTCATCAAACTACAGCCACTGCTTGACTGGTCCAGATGCAGACAACTGGTTAATGCATTTCAAATTTGGCAACTCACTATGAGATCTCAGTGGAAACATATGATAGCTGAGAAGAGACGATACAGAAACAAAACCCAAAGTCAGGAAAACAAGACACAGTATCTCTTCCCCCACTCCCTGTAGTTTTCACCAATTCCAGTGTCTAGAAGAATCCAGACAGACTGGTGAGGCTGTGTGGGGCTAGAACAGTGATTCTCCACCCAACATGGCCTGGGAAGCAGCTGCGGTTCTGCACAGAATGGATACATTCACAATAACGTGGGCCAGAGATGAAACATCAGTATCAAAATACACATCCTTCTGCTTTGCAACAGGAACAGAGCTATCTCATGCAGAGTCTGAGATACCATTCCAGTTATTATTTCCTATTGCGGTAAAATACTCTGTAATCTTAAAGTTTCAGAGTATTGTGCCTTCCAGTAAGGAGATTCTATAAAATGGTTTGGTCACAATCATGCTGAAACCCTAGAACAGGTGGTGGTCTTACGTGATTTATTTCTATAGAATGTGTGTCTTTTGTTGCATAGCCCTATGGGTTAACAACATCCACTCACTGGGACACACCTCCACACAGAGAAATGCACACACAAGTCACAGGCCAGGTTTCTTTAAGGTGAGTCATGGGGCAACAGCCAATGGGAACACTCAAATGATCCAGTGAAGAGATCATCTGACATTTCCAAACACGGAGGATGCACCAAAATCTAATCATCTAAATATTCCTTTTGTTCACAAAACAAAGAGTCTCCCAGCATTTTATGCACAGCCTCCTACCTACGGTGTTTCCCTTTTGACAGTGGCCATGAGGTTGGATTTCCCTTTCGCTTCCTGCTTTCCCGTGTCTTGTGCCACAGTGCTGGGCTTCAGATGGCTCCTACCTGAGCCTCAGTCGCCAAGCTTCTCCTTGCCCCATCGCTTCCTCCGAGTTTTGGCCTCATTTCAGTCGGGCCGTCCCAAGTGCCCACACCTGCACAGACACAGGCCCTCCCTCCTGCCCGCCGGGTCCATCTCCACTCCCTCACCTCTCCCTCTTCCCACGACCTCTCCCTCTCTCTGGCCTTATCTGAAAAGAAACTTTCACAACAGATACCACACCCTCTTTGGCAGGCATCCAGTCCCTGAGATTCAGATGTAGAACAGACTGAAAACACCCCATACAAGGACAGGCTCTACACTGCTCTGTGGCTTCCCAGGAAACCCTTCCACTCGTGGGAGGAAAACAGGGAAATGGTCGCGTTTCCAACTACAACCGTCCCACTGGATGTCATATGAGTGTTCTCCATGGACACCAGCTTTCTACTTGGTTGATATTTGGAACTGGAAACAGTTCCAAGGATTCACCCACGCTTCAAACAGGCTTCACGTCACCGCCCCCAGGAGCCTGGCACAAGAGGGCTCAGAAGTCAGGCACTTGGTCGAGAGCAGCAGAAGCCAGGGGAGCTGGGGGGCCACCCAGGCTGGACGCAAGAGCATCTCCTCGCACGAGAGAGAGAGAGAGAGAGAGAGAGAGAGAGAGAGAGAGACACCACCCCCCCCCAAAGAGCTGAGAGCTTCCTACAGGTTGGATTTTTTTTAAGTTCTGTTACTATTTCCTTCCCCATTTTTGTTTTTCTCTTCTTTCTAGATCAAGTATATGGAATTGACAAAAGAGGGAAGGGTGTTTCGATTAAAAACCAAAACCAACAGCAAGAATGTTTTCCAGATTTGGTCCCTGTCAAGGTTGACAGCATCTGGGAGAGGACAGAGTGTGTGTGAGTGTATTTCTGGTGTCCACCTGCTGTTTCAGTACAAAGAGCCACGCTGGATGTGTTTGTGTTTGTGGGTGCCGACAAGAATGCACGGAGCCACAGGCCGGGCTCCTGAGGTTACTGCTGTTGACCATCCACTCTGTCTTATCTGGCCAGGCGTGTAAACATGCCGGGCTCTGTACCACACACGTGGATAAAGGATGGTCTCTACCAGATCCAGACCTCCTAAAAGTGGCCCAGGCACACCCCCCAGACGCTGGGAGCCATCACACAGGATTCAGACTGACAGGGTCCCACTCAGCACATGCAGTGACTTCCCGTGTAGGGTCTGTGGCACGAGACCCAGGCAGGCAGCATACAAGGGGACAGAGAGAGCCACGTCCCTCTCCGAAAGGGCTTTAGGAATTGGTCCAGCGTGAAAGAGAAGGTGGGGGCGGGGGGGTGGGGGGGAGCCATGGGGCCTCCCCTCAGCTGGCCCCAAAGGCGGGGTCGCTCCAACCAGGGGCTGCTGCCCCTGCCTCAGTGCCCCTGCGTGTCCCTGGGAGCCCAGCATGGATGATAAAACTCATCGGCTGGAACGCGCCCACTGAGCAGGCGTGCAGCGGAGGTGCGGCTAGCACCAGTGGTCTTGATCGGGGTGGTGGTAGCTATGCCGAACCCGGCCGCCCGAGCTGAGCCCCAGAGTGCAGTGGTAGCCGTTGGGCACGCGGTGGAGGGGGTGCGACTGGGAGGTCAGGGAGGACACATAGGAAGTCCGGGAGGAGCGGCCTGAGTTGGTGGCCACAGCCTCCTTGAAGGTAAGCGTGTCCTCAGGCTGGGTGCGGGCAGTGTCCTCACTGTCCAGACGCTGCCCCAAGTAAGGGTCAGAACCGATCCTAGAGCCGGCGGCCAGGGGCTGGCTGAGGGGGTCTCTCTGGAGCAGAGCGTTGTGTTCGGAAAGGCCACGGCTAAGCCGGCCTGGGGAAAAGGTGGGGAGGCTGGTCTGTGCCCCAGCAAAGTGGACAAGCGAAGATTGGCCATCTTGTAGGTGACACTGGGACGGGGGGTCAGCAAAGTCTGGGGGAGCTGCCTCCGCCCACCACGGCCAGGGGTGCTAGCACCGGATGTTGGCAACAAGGGGCTCCCATTCACTGAACCACCACCCAACAAGAAAATAGAACAGAGAAAAAAAAATCAAAGTCCCAGACCAGAGGCCAATGCAGGTGAGAACCATGGAGGTGGGGGGTGAGGCATGGAGAGAGGCAGGCACCCTGGGAGGGGACCCGTAGGGTGTGTGGTGGAGGGGGGAAAGCCGCTGGTGCCGGTAGGCCTGGGGAGGTGGTTGGGGACCAGTGGGGAACAAAGGGACAGGCACAGCTCAGGGAGAAGGGAGACCAGAGGCCAGTCCAGGGCAGTTGGGAGGGGAGGATCGGGCTGGTGCGGGAGGAATGGAGCAAGGAGGGGGGGAGCGCAGACTCGGGCCTGGGAACCAGGACATGAAGGAGGATTCGGAGCATGGTGGGGGGGGCTCGTAAGGAGGGGCAGTGAGGGGGTCCTGTCTTACCGGTCTTGGGGGTCCTGGCTCCTGCCCAGCTGTTGGTGACGTGGGGTGGCTGCTGAGGGAGGGTTTGGGCTGTGAGGGCTCCCGGCCCCCAAAGCGGTCACAGGAGTAGAAACGCTGCTTCTCTGAGGAAGAGGAAGAGGGCTGCCTCCGCTCTTGGGACCGGCCCCGCTCCTGTCTGCGCTCCGTCCGGCAGCCTGTGGGCCCCTCTCACGGGGGTGGGCCTGGCCCTGCAGCACTGCTGGGTGCTGGCCAGGAAGAGGGGAAGTTAGCACAGCGAGCCAGGTGGGGAGACAGACCCCCAGCCCAGACCCAGTCCCCAGGGCCAGCAGGGGGACCCAGGGGGAGAGCTGAGGTGCGTGGGTGATCCTGCCTGGTTCCCAGACCTGGGCCTCACAGCCCCCTACTCAGGGCCGTTTGGATGGTGGAGGCACAGAAAGGAATGCCTCAGGCCCTGGCCATAGGAGGGACCCCCGCACGCACCGCCATCTGTGTCTGCGGACAGGCTGGGCCCCTTCTCCAAGGACTTCTGCTTCCTGTCCGTGCGGCGATGGCAGCGGTGGTGGTGATGGGGCGCAGCCTGGCTGGCTGGGGCACGGTCCAGGGCAGCGCTGCAGAGATGAGCCACGTGGGGACGCCGGGGCGCCAGTGTGGAGACGGAGCACTTCTTGGGGCTGGCGTTGGGGGCCGGCTGCGGGTGGGATGTGGGTTGGCACACAGTCTGAGAGAGGGGCCTGGGGCAGGCTCCAGGGCGGCACTGAAGGCCTGGGGTTCAGGAACCACCAGGCCCCTCCCTCTCCCCAGAAAGCTCTTCCCCACCCAGGCCCACCCTTTCTCCCAGAGCACGCTGCACAAGGTGCTGTCCGTCTCTGCCAGCGGGGCCCAGAGAGCTGTTGGCCTCAGTGTCCCTGGGGGACAGGGACGATGCCAGGAAGAGGGAGGCTGCGCGCCTGGCTGGGAGAACCCTGAGGGGTGGCTGCGTGTGGTGGCTCTGCTGGGCCAGGGCCATGGGGCTCCTGCCCTGGGCTGAAATCGGGACCTGCGGACAGGGGCCCTCCAAGGGGAGCTGACCCACAGCCTCCACTCGGCGTCCTCAAGCTGGCCGCCCAGCGGGCCAGGCTCGGGAAGGGGAAGAGGGCGGGAGCCACCACCAATGAGAGGCAGAGACAAGTTTAGAGAATGAAGTCATTTGGAATGTGCAGAACCAGGAACCACAAAAGGAGGCAGGGACAGGGCCAGCCCAGGCAAACATTGAAGGTCCCCGGCTGGAGGACATGCCCCTCTAAAGCCCCTCACCATCCCAGGAAGTGAAAGCAGGGCCCCTGACACAGCTTCAGGTCTGCAGGCCCCTCTCTGAGTCCTTGTGAATGGGCCCACAGCCCCCTTGCCCTGGAGCTTCCTGCTCGGTACTCAAAGCATCCCCGAAGGAGCAGGGGATGGAGGTGGTCCTGCCTCCAGAGTCCAGAGAAAGAACAGGGCAGGTCGGGCGCCTGGGTGGCTCAGTTGGTTAAGCGACTGCCTTCGGCTCAGGTCATGACCATGGAGTTCCAAGATCGAGTCCCGCATCGGGCTCCCTGCTCAGCTGATCCTCCCCCCTCTCATGTGCTATCTCTCTCATTCTCTCTCTCAAATAAAATAAATAAAATCTTTAAAAGAAAAAAAGAACAGGGCAGGTCCTCCCCAGAGCATCCATGGGGGAAAGGGAGGACCAAGCTGTGAGGCACCATGTGCATGGCGGGGGCGCCGGGGGGGCAATGCAGGCTGGCGTGGGAGAGGGGTGTCCTAGAGAGAGGGAGAGTCTGGGTCAGGGACACTGGGCTGGGAGATGGAAGGCCCAGGGCCACCACAGGAGGCTGAGCACCGGTGGGTGGTGGGGATTCCTGGCAGGCCTCCGAGGACTCTGGCTGCACCTCTTGAGACCATCATCCTGGGAGCTCCCAACGGGGCTGACAGAGTCCAGGCCGCCGTGCAGGTAGGGAGCCCTCACGCGGGACACAAGCCCTCCCCAAGCCAGGTCTCCTCATCCCCCACGTCCCCACCCTCCCATGACCCTGGCCCTCCCAGACACCCACCTGAGTCTCTGCAGCCGGGCGAGGCATGGAGGCCGCGCGTCCCTGGCTCTCCAGTCCGGGTTGGGGCTCCCCGTCCGGACCTCTCAGGGCCATGCTCTGCATCTGGACGTCCACAGCCTGGGCACACAGCAGCCCGCAGTCACACCGGCCCCCACCCCACCCTCACCTTCCCCCCCAACCTGGGCTCCCCGCCACACTCCTGCCATCTCCCACCATCCCTGTCTCACCCCAATCCTTATCTCATCCCCCATCCCCAGCCTGGCTCCCCAGCCCTGGGAGGCCTCCCCGGGTTTCCTGGCTGCACCACTGGGATCTCTGTAGAGTGGCCACGCTCCAGGGGTGTCCTTGCCTCATAGGGTACCTCCTGGGTCCTCTGAGTACCCCAGGAAACAGACTCCTTGATGCCACTCTCCTGGGGTTGTCTGTAGAGAAGAGAGGATTGTGCTGTTGGCTCAGAGGTCTGTGGGCCTTGGAATGCCCACCAAGGACCTGGCTCCAAACTGCCAGGAACCTATACTGGCCCCTTCTACTCTGGGTTAGAAGCAGCCCAGACGCGTGAGGCCCTTCAAGTACAGGCTCTCAAGTGGCCACACAGCAAGGGATGTGGACCCAGTACCAGGGCTCAGAGCAGATGGGCAGAGAGGGCCCCCGGACATGAGTCCGAGGGAGGTCTGGGCCCACCGCTTGCTGGTCTAGGGACACCCGGCAGGTTCCTCGGCCCTAGACAGGGCCTCCCAGGAGTAGTGGGAGGCCACATGTGCACAGCATGCATGACGCAGAGGGCGGACATCCTGTCTACGCTGGTGCACAGCAGGCCCTGACCACTACGTTAGGGGCAGTGTAGTACTCAGGAAAACCTACCTGATTAACAGTCCAAGACCCACAACCAGGCTGCAGAAAAGAACGTCCAAACATGTACAGATGAGGAGGAAATCAGGAGCCCTAAACATGCATGCTGTGCCCAGTCTGGTACCAGGCCCCACACCTTAGCCCTTGCTGGATGAGGCAGAGCACAGGCCCCCCTCTTTGGGCTCAGCCAGTGATTTCCTTTAGCCAATAAGGGTGTTAGCAGACCTGGGACCCTGCTGGCCCTGAGGGGGTGGCTGAGAGGAGCCTGCCTGCTACCACCCCCCCAGCGACACACGGTGCAAGACAGGTAGGTGACTGTTAGTTCGCAACACTTGGTTTTGGGTGGTTCATTACCAAGAATTATTGTGGCAAGAGTTAGGGGTTAGGTAACAAGGACGTTACCAATTTGTCTACAAAATACAATTGCTTCAGAAATCACTACTGGAGTGGAGATCTGAGGAAAAATGTCTTAGAGGAGTTAGGAAGACTAGACACACACAGGCCGTCAACAGAATGGGGTCGAAACAAATCATTTCTCAACGGGCAGTGAGGAAGCAGAGGCAGAGGCCCCTCACTGGAAAGGGAAATGGCACGCACAATGGGAGGTGACAGTGGGAACCACCGACTGTCTAAATCCACTGACCTCAGTGCCATCAGAGGCACCCGTGTAACGTTTTGGGAATTAGCTTTGGAGTCCACCATGGACCGCTCCAGCAGCCCGCCTGGACTAGCTTTCAGGCAGCATCTGCGGGGAACCATTCGGGGGGAGGTGGGCACGGGGTGGAACAGAGAGGCCAGTCTCCCAAAGTGGTGATGGGACCTGAGGGCTCCATGTCCTGCAGCACAGCCTACAGGGAGCCCCTCTGGGAGGGGGAGAAACCAGGAGTCCTGCCTCCTCCGTGCACCTCACACCCTGGCCAGGTACTGACATGGCCCCGCCGTTGCTGAGGGACGCAGAGCTCTTCTGCTGAAGGAAAACCCGGGCTCCTCGGAGCACGGCCGGCTGTGTCTGCTCCAGCGTGGCCTTCAGAGGGTGGAACAGGGACACAGGGCCCATCTGTAGAAGGGACGCAGGGAAGAGGAAGAGCTCTAAGGGCACAGACAGGTGTGCCAGAAAGCTGGCCTGACCCCACAGCATGGGTTGGTGCTCCTTCTGCCCTGCCCCAGCCCTACACAGGAGGTAGGCGGGGGCTTACTCCCAACCTGGCCTGTGAGTGACATCAGGAAAGTCATTTCACTTCTTGGAGCTTCAGTATCCCTACCTACAAAATCTGGGGACCTCATCCAATTAAAAATGGTAAAAGGTTTCATCTCATCATCAACTTGGATTGATGGGTAGAGGCTGCATGAGCCCGGACTGAGCAGAATTCTAAGGACATTTCAGGGCTCGGGGGGTGGCGGGGGGGCACTAATGGGTGTCTGCAACAGACAGGGGAATGGGGGATGTGGTGTGGGCATCAGATACTTCCCATCCCACAATGGGTGAATGTCCCTGTAAGCTCCAAACCAGGCAACTTTCTAGACAGAGTCCACGTATGGTCACTGATGGTTTGGCTGCGTGGCAAAGTTGTTATCTTTGAAGGATGACGTCAGGAAGATGGGGCCCCAAACCAGCCCAGTCAGAGTCATGAGTGGAAGAAATCATGACCCTGGACCCATCAGTTTGAATCTCTCCGGTCCCTACCAATGTGCACGGTAATCAGGTTCTCCTCGAACCTCCCCAAACAACCTCCTCAAATATTCTTCAAACTTCTTTCTTCTACCACTTAAAACAGTGGGATCTCCAGGGAACAGGTCCTCACCCCTTGTCTACTGCTCCTGAACACTAGGTCTCCAAGTCAGGGGGCCCCCAGTACCAGCAGGAGACCAGCCGTTGGAAAGCACGCAGGCTGTACAGGGTTTCTGACTTTGGGGCCGGAGAGTGAGGCTACAGTAGGAACCTCTCACCTTCCTTTTCCCGCCGTGCAATCCCCAGGAAGGATGTGGGTTTCCTCTGCCGTCAAAACAACTGACGGTGCCAGAGTCTGAGGTTTACTTCTTGGAAATCCTGGAACTCGGTACCTGGGACAGGCCTCCCGTGGCCTGGTGAGTCTGGGCTCTGGGGGTCTTGCTCTGTTTGTAGAAGTCAAGTATCATCAGAGCTGCGTACACCTTTCCTACGGCCATCTCATCGGCTGGAGGGAGAGAAAACAGAGGGTGGGGTGTGGAGGAGGAAGGGGAGGTGGGGGGGCAAGGGAACAGCCTCCACCACAGGGACGCCTGGACATGCTCAGGGAAGGGCACAGGGCTTGGCCGAAGTGGCATCTTTGGACACTGAGCACGTGTCCTCTGGAGCTGTACTGACTCTCCACAGGGCCCTCCATCTCCTCCCAGTGAAGTGGATGCGGGGTTTAATCTTTAAGCACCTCATCTCTAACTGTAGGAGTCTCCCTGCTGTTCTCTGGATTTTTTTAAGTATACACCCCCACCAGGAATGTGGGTGACTGTGGTCAACAGAATAAAGCCCAGGGAATCCCTTCCCACAGTCCCTATGCACCCACTGGTAAGACCGTTCTCCCTGCAGGTGGAAACTAAGTCTAGACTATTGACGAGGTCACCCTGGCCCAGGCCTCCTGGCTCTGCCTCTGGGTGGGACACAAAAGGGGGGTGAACAAGGAGAATTTCTTGCCCTCACTTACGTTTATGGGGTGGCACCAGTAAATCCAGGGTCTTCTGGGGCAGATTGGCCCACACAGAGGAAATCTCCTTCCTCAACTCTGCACCACGCTGATGCTGCTTGGTGCCGGCTGGGGCAGGACAAGGGTGTGGAGGGGAAGAGAGATGTTAGGAGCTGTCTCACGGGCCCCCTGGGGGAGCCGGCAGGGAGAGGTGTGGTGTGAGGGGAAATGGGGCAAGGACCGTGCCAGGAGAAAGGGCAGAGCGGGGAGAAGCACGGCCACGGCGGCTGTCGGAGCGTCCCTGATGGGCACGTGCAGAGACAGAGGCCTGTGTGCGTGGGCCCTGGGAGTGGAGAAGGGATATGGTGGCGGTCCAGCTGTTCGTCCAGCCATTCAAAACTATCAAGAGAGCACCCTCCCGTGCCAGGGACTATTCTAGGTGATGGAACAAAAGCAAAGGAGCCGCCTTTGTGGCACCATGTGGCTTGACTCAACAATAAAGTGGCAGTAAGTTCAAAACCTAGTGTGTTGGGTGCAGAAAAAGCTTAAGTAGGGAGGGATGAGAAATATTAGGAGGGCTGAAATTTTGGACAGGGGAGTCAGGAAAGGTCTCATGAGAAGGTGGTGTGTGTGTAAGACCCCGAAGGCAGAAAAGGACCAGGGGGTGCAAAGGCCTCGGTGTGTCACACAACCAGCCAGGAAGGCAAGGCTCACTGAGCGGGGGGTGGGGGTGACGGGCTGCAGGGAGCAGATGTTGAGATAGGAAGCAGCAGAGGGTGATAAGCAGAGGGATAAAATACTCTGATCTTTTTTTAGCATCAGGTTTACTATGGTACAATGTACATACAACGAAATCCACCCTTTTCAGTTATCCCATTCTATGAACTTTGGTAAATCCATAAAGCCACACATCCACCCCACAATCAAGTCATGGTATATGGCCCCACTGCCAAAGTCCCTCTGTGCTCCCTTTGTAGCTGACCCCGTGGCCTCCTCTCACCCCGTCCCATCCCTAGTGTGTTTTCTGTCTCGGTCTGTTTTGCCTTCTCCAGAATGCCACACAAACAACGTCATCGGGTGTATTGGCTTTTGGGTAGGACTTCTCTACTCAGCGTGGTGCCTTTGAGATTCAGTCCACGTGGTTGAGTGTATAAGTAGCCTGTTTCTTTTGATTGCAGAGTACTACCTTGTGGTATGGATAGACCCCAATTTGTTTATCCATTCACCAGTTGTGAGCATTTGAGTTGCTTACATTTTGAGGAGATTATGAAATAAAGCTGTGAACATTTGCATATAGGTTTTTGTGCAGATGTATGTTTTCTTTTCTTCCCACTTGGGAGTGGGCTGGCTGGGCCGTACGGTAAGGAACTGCCAAACTAGGATCACAAGAATTCCATATTATGCATTCTCACCAGGACTTAATATTGTCATTTAGAAAAGTACTTTAGTCGTATTAATAACCATGTAGTGTTATCTTACTATGGCTTCATTTTGGACTTCTCCCATCCAAGTACGAACCAGGCCCGACCCTGCTTAGCTTCCGAGATCAGACGAGATCGGGCGCGTTCAGGGTGGTATGGCCGTAGACTTCATTTTGGATTTCTCTAATGATTAATGATATTGAGCATCTTTATAGGTGTTTATTTGCCTTCCATATATATTTTTTGGTGACATGTCTATTCGAATCCTTTACCCATTTTTATTAGGTTGTTTATTTTCTTATTACTGAATTGTGATAGACCTTTATCTATTCTGGAAACTGATCCTATATCAGATACATGGTTCAAAAATATCTTCACCAATGCTTTAGCTTTGTCTTTTCATTTTCTTAAATGTCTTTTTGAAGAGCAAAAGTTTTTAATGTTGATAAAGTTCAATTTTTCAATTTTTCTTTTATGGCTCATGCTTTTGGTGTCTTCAAAAATCTTTGCCAAACTCAAAATTGCCAAAATCTCTCTCCTGTGTTTCCTTCTAGAGGTTTTATAATTTCACATTTTACATTTATGTCTATGATCAATTTCAAGTTAATTTTTGTAGGAGGTAAAAGGTATGTGCTATGGACTGAATTGTGTGCTGCCCCCGTTCACATGCTGAAGCCGGAACCCTCATTGTGACTGTATAAGGCCGAGAAGGAGGCAATTAGGTGAAATGAGGTCAGAAGGGTGGGACCCTGACCCAAAGAGTTAGTGTCCTTATGAGAAGAGACACCAGAAAATTCATTCACTCTCTGTATGCACTCAGGGAAAGACCATGTGAGCACACAGTGAGAAGGTGACCACCCTACAAACCAAAAGAACAGGCCCAGGAATGAAACTTACCTTCCTGGCACCTTGATTTGGACTTTCAGCCTCCAGACTGTGAGAAATAAATTTCTGTGTTTAAGCCACTCAGTTGTGGTTCTTTGTTATTGGCAGCCCTAGCAGACTAAGACACTAAATGTCAAGACTTTTCCCTTTTCTGGATAGTTGTCTAAATTTTTCAAGTATCATTTGTTGAAAAAATTATCTTTTCTTCATTAATTGCCTTTACAACTTCATCAAAAATCCATTGGCAATGTAAGTATGAGTCTCTATTGTGTTCCACTGACCCATGTCTCTGTCCTGTCACCAACACGATACACCTCAATTGACGTGCTTTATAGAAAGTCTTTGATTCAGGTAGAGTAAGTTTTCTTTGTTCTCTTTTCAAAATTGTTTGTTATTCAAGTTCTTTTGCTTTTCTAGATACATTTTAGAATTTGTTTGTACATTTCTACCTAAAAACCTGTTGGGATTTTGATTGGGTGAACATTTATTCTATTGATGAATGTGGGAAGAATTGACATCATGACAATATGGAATCTTCCAATGCATGAAGATGATGCAGTGCTTAATTTTTAGATCTTCTTTGCTTCTTTCAATGTTTTGAAATTTGCAACATACAGATCTCACATATATACTTTTTAGAGTTATCCAACAACAAAGAAGTACTTCATGTTTTTGGTGTGATTTTAATGGAACTTTTTCCCATTTCAATTGTTAATTGCTAATATATAGAAATACATTTGCTTCTTGCACACTGACCTTGTATCCTGTGACCTTGCTCTATACTTGGGGATGGTTTTAGTTACTTTTTTTAATGGCTTAAAACAACAGAAATTTATTATCTCAGTTCTGGAGGCCAGAAGCTCAAAATCAAGGTGTCCAGCATGACCGTGCCTCCTCCAAATGTTCTAGTGAAGAATTCTTCCTTGCCCGTTTCTAGATGTTGGTGGCTCCCAGCCATCCTTGGCGTTCCTTGGCCCGTAGATGCCTCCATTTTATTCACTTTTTCTTAGAGTCTTTCAGATTTTCTCCATAGATAATCATGTCAGTTGTGAATACAGGCAGTTTTATTTCTTCCTTTCCAATTGGTATGCCTATTTCTTTTTCTTAACTCATTACAATGGCTAGGACCTAACGTATGGTGTTGAACAAGAATGGTGACAGCAGACATCCTTCCTTTGTTCTTGATCTTAGGGAAAAAGGGGTTAGTCTTTCTTTGTTAAGTGTGTCATTCGCTGAAGGTTTTTCATAGATATCCTTGATCAGATGGAGGGGGCTTCCTTCAGTTTCTACTCTATGCAGAATTTTTAAAATCATGGATACTGAATTCTTGTGAAATGCTTTTTCTGCATCTATTGAGATGATCATATAGTTCTACTTCTTTGATATATTAAATTATATTGATTGATTTTTTATACTTGAACTCAACTTGCATTCCTGGGATAAACCCTACTTTTGTCATCAAGCAAATAGATATATATACAGCCAGACTCAGTTTGAGAAAACTGGGTGGAATATTTTTGTGTCTACAGTCATGAGGGATACTGATCTGTCACTTTCTTTTCCTATAATGTCTTTGTCTCATCTTGGTGTAGGAGCAATGTCAGCACAATATGGTAAGTTGAGAAATGTCCTCTTTTTCTCTATTTTCTGGAAGAGTTTATATAGAGCTGGTATTATCTCCCCCTTAAATGTTTGGTGGACCTCACCTATGGAGCTAACTGGGCCGGGGATTTTCTTTGTTGGAAGGCTTTTGACTATAATTTAATTTCTTTAATAACTATAGTGCTACTCAGATTCTCTCTTCCTTTTTTTAACCCACTCAGGTTATCCATTCTTGAATGAGCCTGATAGTTGGTGTCAAGGAATTTTTCCATTTCATTTAAGTTGTTGAAGTTATTGACAGAAAGTTCTTCATAAAATTTCCCTGTTATCCATTTAATGGCAGCAGGACCTGTAGTGGTGTTCTCTCTTTCATTCCTTATATTGGTTATTTCTATCTCTTTTTTTCTTGATTGGTCTAGCCAGAGGTTTATTAATTTTATTGTTTTGGTTTTTAACATGATCATTCTAGCTGTTCTGTTGCAGGCAGACAAGAACAGAGGCAGACCAGTCTGAAGCTACTCTAAGAATCGAGTCAAGACCCAAGAGAGAGGGGCTTGGACCAGGAGCTAGCAGTGGGAGAGGACAAAGAAGTGATCATATTCTGGTATATTATGAAGGTGGAGTCAATCATATATGGATCAAAACTGGGAAAAGGATTTTAAAAAAAAGAAAGAAAGAAAGAGGAGGTAAGAATGACTCCCGAGGTTTTTGTCTTGAGTGACTAACTGGAAGAACAGAGTTTCCACTGATGGAGATGGGAAAGATCATGGGGAACACGTGGCGATCAAGTTTGGGCAAGTGAACTTTGGAATGCTTCCTGGGCCTCCCAGTGGAGACAGTAAAAATTCACATGAGAATGCAGAATGCAGGTCTGGAGTTCAGGAGGAGGCCTGCACTAAAAACACAAAGTTGGAATTCCCAGTATTTAGAGCCATGAAAATAGGTGGAATGACAAACGTGGCAAAGGGAACAGTCTGAGGGGCACAGTGACATTCAGAGGGTGGGAGACATGAGAAAACAGAACAGGAAACATCAAAGGGATTCAAAAAGAAGGACACGACCGCAGAGGAAGGGCTGAGCCGCGGGCGGGCGCGGCCACCGAGGAAAGGCTGAGCCGCGGGCGGACAGGACCACGGAGGAAGGGCTGAGCCGCGGGCGGGCGCGACCGCCGAGGAAAGGCTGAGCCGCGGGCAGACGCGACCACGGAGGAAGGGCTGAGCCGCGGGCGGACGCGACCACGGAGGAAAGGCGGAGCTGTGGATTAGGTAAAATGAGGACCGAGCACACGGAGGTCGCCGAACAGCTCAGCAAGAGTGGCTCCAGCAGCATTGCAGTGGAAACCCACCTGCAGACCGAACAAGAGAGACCAGAAAGACAATACAGACCAGTCTCTGGAGGAGTTGGTCGCGAGGAGGGGAAGAATAAACATAGGGAAGCCAATGGAGGGAGCAGAAAACCTTTTAAAGACGGGAGAGATCATAGCTTGTTTATAAGTTGATACAAAGAATCCAATAGGGAGGAAAAAACTGACAGGGCAAGAAGCAGGGTGCAGAATTTCTGGCATGACATCTTTGGGTAGATGATGAGAACGGGACCTAGAGGGCAAGGGGGGCAGGGTACGGGACTGGCCTTGACTCATCCGCTACAAACGAAATGGCTGAGCTCAAGGGCTCAAGTGCAGCCAGGAGGGTGGTGTGGGGGCAGAGACAGTGCAGATCCCCTCTGGTGGCTCTAATTTTTCTAATTTTCACAGGAGGGTGAAGGTGGAAAAGATACACTAGAGGTTTATTCTCTCCTAGATTTGGCACAGGCTATGCAGTCCTATCAGTTAGCTCAGGAGAGGACCTGACAGGGCCCGGGGTCACTACGGGGAGTGGACAGAAGGCACACAGACGCTGCACCCTGGAAGGGTGCTACCTCATGTGAACCTATGTTCTGCCGTCACATGCTCTGGGTAACCTGGACAGGTCATTTAACCTGCACCTCAGCTCCCACACATAAAAATGGGATCATTACAAGGCTCAAAGGCAGGCCGGTTATCAGGGGATAAGGTCAGTGCCCAACAGAGGCGCCATGAGCAGCTGTCCTTGGTCGCCTCCAGACAAGCCTCCTCACCCCCCTTCCCTGCACACCCACCTGGGGGTGGCTCTGGAGTGAGACCGCCCAGTCCTGGCTTGGTGCCCTGCCCAGATGCTGCCTTGCTCACCTGGAGCCAGCTCGGTCTCCAGTGCAGTCCGAATGAGGGCCATCAGCGTGGACGTGAAGTGGACGGTCATGTCCTCATTGGAGATGGGCATGTTCATGCGAACCAGGGGCTAGAGACAAGGGGAACAGGTCAGGGCCAGGCCTACCAGCGTCCCTCCACCACAGGACTACAAGGGGCTAGAGGCCCCTAGAGGCTGGGCTTCACCTCCTGGGGGTGCTTCTGCAGGCGCCCAGGCAACGTTGGGTGGCTGGGAGTCTTGCCAGCATTCACACTCACCCTTGGACCACCCCCCCCCCATTGGAGCAGTCCCTCCTTCTCCTAGCTACAGAAAAATAGAAGTCCAGGTAAAGACTGTAGCATAGCACCAAGCCAGAAGCCTGGATCCCTCTGAAAGAACAGGCACATGCTTAGCCAGAAGGACCCCTGCCCAAGGCTGGAATAAGGGGCGTGGGGCCTGGGCTGAAGAGGGAGGGATCTGGGCTGCAGAACAGAGGTGAGGCACGCTGGGATGGCCCACAGACAGGAGGGAAGACCCCTGTCCTTACAGCTCTGCCCAACGTCATCTCCTCCACCGGCAGCCTGGAGCACTGGACAAGGGGCGGCTTAGCCAAGAGCACAGCTCTGAGCTCCCACTCCCAGTGAGGCATCCCTTCACCCCAGGAAGGCTTCTCCCTCTCACCCCCAGTCAGGGGGCTGGAAGAGGCAGCCAGCACCTTCCAGTCAGAAGGACCCAGAACAGATGGTACTGCACAGGGCCAGCGTGGAGGCTGGTAGGGAGAGGCTCAGGGCCATTGCACAGGAGTAAAAGTACTTCGGACCAGACTGGGGGCAGTGCCCTGCTGCTTTGCTCCCTGTTTCCGCATCAGGTGATCAGTCCCTTTTCTCTCCTCATTTTTCAAGGACAGAAGAGCGGGAGACAGATGTGTGTCTGTACCACAGACCTCCGGGTAGAGCCAGCAGCTGCCCAGAGCCTGAGGCTCTGAGAACTTAGGTGGTGTCCAGGAAGAAAAGTACCCTTGGTGTGTCTGGCATGGTCTCAGCCTGGGAGGTCACCTAGCTGACCAGGTAGAGCCCTAGGGGCACCGTGACCCACCTGTCTTCTCCCACCGCTCTCTTGTCGTCTACCATAAGACAGAGCTAGAGAAGTGGGCACAGGGCCCCTCCCCGGGTTGTGCCTGTCCTCTGCCAAGCCCACATCCCATGACAGAGCAGCCTCTCTTCCCCTCTAGGGGGGGCCCCCAGCCCGGCCCCCAGCCCTGCCCCCAGTGTCTGGGCCCTAGATCCAATCCTCGGCCTAGTAGAGACTGGGTGGCTAGAGACACAAGCCCAGACTCTGCCCCCCTGAATGCTGGCAAAGCCCCACCTGGCACATCGAATCGTGGTCCCAGGACCTCACACATCACCTTTGTGATGCACACCAGGAAAATCGGCTTTCCAGAGCACAGGGTCCCTGTAGACCAGCACCGATGGCAGGAGGAGAGGCAGAGGGATTCCTCTCTAGGGAAGTCAGGGAGTCGGGTCCCAGCCTGAAGGGGGAGCAAGCAGGTGATTTCCAAAAGAAGAGAGCTCTGTCCAGGGCACCTTCACCAGAGGCTCTCCTCTGCCTGTCCAGGCCCTAGAAGGGCAGGGATCTCTGGAAGTGGCAGAAGGACAAGGCCAGGGTAAACAGACAGGCATCTCTGCCCTGGGCCTAGGACCTCCTGGTCATAGCACTCTGAGCATCTCCTGGACCCACCCCAGCTACCCAAGCCCATCCATTCCTACCCACCCTGAGGCCTCCCCTGGTCTATTCATGACCAGAACCTTGGAACTGGCCAGCACAGCTGGGGAGGGGCCCTAAAGGCTAGCCCATCAGAGCCCTGCATGCCCAGCCTGGCCCCAGGTATCAGTGTGGACAGAACTCTCCTCCTTGGGAACAAAGCTACAGTCTTGCATGCAGGCCTCAGGCAGGCGCAACATGCATGCCAGGCAGGGGAGGGCTGAGGAGGACAGCAGAGGCATCTGCCGATGGCCTGAAGGAGCCACTTAGCTTCCAAAGGCTGTGCTGAGCCAGGTGACAGAGGGAGGCCCAGATTGAGAGCACAGAGACAGACAGCACGGACAGAACCAGAGAGAGGAAAGCTCTGCTGGGAAGCTCGCTCAGAGAGAGGGCGGTGGCAGAGAGGCTCCAGACACATGCTGGTGGAGCCGCACGACTCGGGCTGGCTCTGTTTTCTGGGAGCAATGGGAGCTGCAGCAGGGCTCTCGGTGTGGCGCGACGGGTGGGGGGTGGTGCTGGAGGGATGGGAGGTGCCTACACACCAAAGGGCACATGGGGCAGGTGGGAGCAGGCTTGGGGCTGGGCCATGTGACCTGCCCGCCCCCCAAGGAGGGAGGCCTGGAGATGTCCTTCAGTTTACCACCTCCTTGCCGCTCAGCCTCCTGGGCTCCTCAGCGATGGAGGGAGGGGGCGTGGGACTACCTGTCCTTACCCTGCAGCAGTCTCTGAAGCCCCAGGAATGACAGCAGAACGCCTCTCCCTGGCATCCTTTCCTTCTTAATGCCACAGCGCCTCCTTCCCGCTGTGGAACTTACAAAGCCCTAGGGATGCTGCCTCCCCAGGCTGACAGCAGCCCAGACCTGGGGAAGTTCTGCATGTGCGGAGCTGAGTGGGGGTTCCTCAGAAGTGCCAGAGGCCCTGCAGGCCCCTATTACCCCAGGCTCAGACCCAAAGGGCTGGATACCTCCACCCTCATCAGGTGCTTATGGGACAGAGAAGCTGAGTGCGGTCCTGAGCCCGGAACAAAAACAGCTTCTGTCTGAAAGGTGGTCTGTCCCCTCATTTCTGGGAAAGAGAAGGAAAGGAAAAAAGGCAGGTGGAGGGCTCTGGCTCCGTCTTCCCGAGCCTCTCAGGGGCTCTCAAGGGGGCACACCTGCGGGCACAAGGGGCAGGTGCAGACACCATCATGGTATCTGTGTCCCTCTGTCTGGGAAGGTAGAGGACATGGCTGGAGCAGAGAAAAGGAAGAAACAGTGAGACAGCAGAGTGGCAGACAGACAGACGGACAAGCCCCGAGAGGAGACGGGAGACCAGCCCCAGCACAGCCAGCCTCGGGGTGCAGGGTCAGGGTCTACCTTGTATGCAACTCGGGCAGGGCATTTCTCCCCCAGCCCCAGGGGTGGGGACATGTGTTTCAGCATCTCAAACATGTCATTGTAACTGATGCGCCCGCTGGAGACCCGGCCCAGGGAGGCAGAGGCAGGGTGGGGTCCACAGGAAGGGGTGCGGCGGGAGGGGGCCAGGGGGAGGAAGCAGACAAGAAAACAGATCCAGTTAACCAGCGTCCGATTACACGCCAAAAGTCAAAATACGTAAAATGAGGGACTTCTCTGCTTGACCCGATCCCCTCCTTGCCCCTCCCAGCCTCACCTCCACACTTCAGCCCCACGCAGGGCAGCGGGCAGGGGTGACATCTGAGCTAATGAACATGGAGGGATGAGGAAGGGCTGCATCGGGGCGGCTTTGGGTTGTCAACTTCTGATTTTACACTTTTAGAAGTGTAAACTTCTAACACTGACACACAAATCAGAAGAGCTGCTTCACCATGCCGGGAGAGCCGGCAGACAGAATTACGTGACTGATGAGGCCGGCCTGAGAACCACGGCAGAAACATAGCTTTCCGTCACGCTCAATTTGCTTCCAAGTTAGCCTAGAGGCTAAAGAAGTGGAGAAAACTCTACAACAAGCCAGAAAACTAGAGCTGGGGGAGCCCCGAGGCTCTAGAGACAAACTTGACGGGTGAGTCCTGCCTCAAGCCCAGAGACACCCTAGGCCGCCCAGGGCGGGGCTGCTGCTGGGAGTCAGGGCTAGGCAGGAAATGGGAGATGGGGGGGTGGAGGGGGCAGGGGCGTGGTGGGCAGCTGGGGTGGGGTGTGGCTTGGAGCCACTTGCACCCTCCTGTCCACACCAGGGACAGGGCTGGCCCCAACACACGGGACAAGGCTGCGGATCCAGGGAGGTGTCTGGGGGCCGATGACTGTCTTCCAAGGTAGACAGGCCACCAGGCCTGCAGCCTCACCTCCACCCCTGGGGACACCTGCCTATGGGACCTGCTTGGGGTCCCAGAGACGAGGTCGGGTTCAGGCCACCCAGGAGAGAAAGGCAACAGCTTTTTCCTGGCAGGCACAGCTGCCCCAGGGCCTGGCCCTCCTCTCAGGGTTCCCAGCCTTGGCTGAGTGGATCAATCCAGAGGTGAAGCAGGAGGGCCCGACTTTGGGCCTCCACTGCCTCTGTCCTCGCCTCCCTCGGGGACCAGAAGCCCCTCGATTGTCAGGCTCTTCAGACTGGGAGGGGCCGCTCCTCCTGGCCTGCTTGTGCCCATGCGCTCCTCCTCTGGGGCCCTTGGCCTCCAGCCTGTCTGACCATTAGCCCACCCTGCAGAGCCTGGAGGCAAAGCTGGGAAAGACAGCTGCTTCCTCAGGCACAGGCAGGCCTGGCCCCCAGCTCCCACCCAGCAGCCGACCCCTGCCCTCCAGGCCCAGCCAGCAAGCTTCGTGTGCACTGCCTCAGAAGGCTGCCTCTCCCCAGCCAGCGAGAGGGGTCGGGAGATCAGATGGGGGACCAGAGCGTCCAGGAGGTTGGAGTGCGGGGGGCGGGGCAGGGCAGGAGGAAAGAGAGCTGAGGTGTCCTCATTCCCAAACCAGGCAGGGAGTGTGCGCTGCGTCTGCATTTCGGGCAGGGAAGGGTATGTCCCATGGAGGCTCTGAGTTGCAAACCTTGTAGGCCAACCTACGAGGGCAGTTCTTCCCTAAGCCGACGGGTGGCGCAATACAACGCAACAAACTGTACGTATCCTTACAATGAACCCGGCAAGTGGAAAGGAAATGTCACAGGTTATGGCAACCAAGGCACGATGAGCCCGTCCCGCCCGCCCACCCAGCCTGCGACAGGAAGAGGAGCCGGGCGGCTGGACAGGCAGCTCCCTGCAGGGAATCCTGGGGCTCAGAAAGCCCCGGGAGGCAGGGCAATCCCAAGACCATTTCCAGAGACTGACGCGGGCAGGAGGCACACCATACAGAACCAGTGCTGGCCCCTGTCGCAGGCCCCCACTGGGCACGCACTGGAACCACTGGTCCGCCTTACCCCGGGTCTTGTTCGCCCACCCTCTCTGGCAGCCCCTGCTCTCGCTCCCTGAGTTCCGGAGACCCCACGCCTGGCTCTCCTGACCGTCTCTACCTCTTGCATCTCCTGGAGTCTGCTGGCCCGGCTAAGGACCCCCTAGTCCCAGGGTGGGCACCCTGGCCAACACCGACGTTTCTCTTTCCTGTCCAGTCAGCTCCAAGTCATTTCTGCAAAAGAGGGAAGAAAGAGGAAGCCCCACTTTGGCCTCACCCAAGGTGCTTGCTACCTCACTGGACCTAAAGGATCATGACGAAGGGTCTGGAAGCATGGTGAAGCCCCCAGCCCCAATAATTACCCAACCCAATTCACAGCCTGTTCTCTGGCTCATCTTCTCTCTTCCACCATCGAATCCCTCACACGGCACCAGATGGAAAGTGGGGGCACCATACTGTCACTGCAATGCAAAAAACTGTCCTCGCTGTCTGTAAAGCAAAGTCAAAGCTCCTTGTTTATCCCAAATTTCAAGACCTTCTCAACCTGTCCCAGCCGCCCTTCCAGCCCCTTTGCAATGCGTTCTCTTCTCCATCAGACACAATCACAGCCCCTTCCCTTCAGCCCCGGCCCCAACCTCTTCTCTAAAGCTCAATCCATCCTGCCCTCTTCAGTTTGGCTCAAATGCCACCTCCTCTGACTCACCGGCCAGATGGGGTTTCTCCCTCCTCGAACACCCCGGGCTCACACTATGGCTCCTCTGTTCTCCCACAGTCCCGTTGGACTCAGCATCCCGAGAGCACGTGCTTGCTTCACCTACACACCCCTGGTCCCCAGCACACGGCGGATGCTCAGGAATGTTGACTGGGCAGACGGATGAACACAAAGATGAGTAGACAGATCGCTTACAGGTGTGATTGTGATTCTCCTCTCGACTCTCTACCCTTCACCAAGTGAGGCAACGGGGAAGATGGGAGAAGGCGGCACCATAAAGCAACAACCCCACGCCTTCTTCATCTCCCCACAGCAGGCATGTGTGCACGCACATGTGCACATACATACCCATGCACACCTGCGCTCACACACATGTGCACACACAAGCATGCATGCCCGTGTATACCCATGCACACGTGCATTCACACACACGTGCACACATGCACTGCACACATCTGCACACAATCACGTGTGCACGCGTGTACGCATATATACAAACCGTGTGTGTGCGCACATGTACACATGTATGTCTGTTGCATATTCACACACGTGCACACAAGCACACACACGTGCACATATGCACTGCACTCACATTTGCACACACGTGTGCACGCTCATACGCGTACACACAAACCATGTGCGTGTACACCCATGCACACACGCGTGCACACATGCACCGCACTCACACATTTGCACAATCACGCGTGCACACTCGTACGTGTACACACAAACCATGTGCGTGTGCGCACATGCACACGTGTGTCTGCTGCACACATGCATGTACGCATGCCACATGTGCACACAAACACACCCATGCACATATGCAACACGCACCCACAGAGCCATACACACATATGAAAGCTTGGGAAATTTCACAAAGTTCTGTTGTTCTTTAAGTCTCTCCGAGAACGAGGAGACAGCAGAGTGGCCACCTGGGATATAAAGCGGACCACATCCCTACATCTGCCACGGAGGCTAGGAAGGGCTCAAAGCACCCTCGGTCCTGTGCCCAGGACTCAGTCTCCTCAGCTGCCTCTGCTGGGCCTTCCCCTATCCCCTGCCATCTGGAGGCAGGCTATGTTTTCAGCCCAGGCCACTTGGGAGCAGCAAGTCTGAGTGTTAGTTGCGGGTCACATTTATGCTACTTTTGGACCATGGTCTTGGGTGCTATTTCACAGATGCCACCTCTGGGGTGACGCTTATATTTGCTGTCTACTCTTCCACAGCACTTTCTTTACCCCACTCCCAATGGCCCCTGCCTTCCAGAGGCCCCATTTTCAGAACTCTGGATTTGGGAAACAGTCTGAGCCCCCTGTGCACCATCACAAAACCACAGTCTGGCCCAAGTCCATTCCCTGTATGTCCAAATTCTGCTCCACCTGTGGCTGGACTAGGGGAAGCCCTGGGTCTACAGTTCATAAAGATTGGGGGGAAGTCCTCCCCTCTCACAGGCCTGCACTGACTTGCCTTTGTCGTGCATCTATGAACATACTGCCCATACAGCATCTCTGCTTCCCTGCAACACACCCTTTAGAAACAACGTGCCCGGTCCTCCCTTTGGCAGCACATATACTGGAAACAATGTGCCCAGAAACAGCAGCATCTCTTGAGACCACAGTGCAGATGACCCTCCTAGAATGAGCCTCAAGCCTGCCTCACTTGGAGTCTCTCCTGCTCTCTGACCTGACTGGGCCCTCCTGACCAGAGAACCCACACCTACCCCTGACCCAGAACGACACTGGGCACTGCAGGGCCGATGTGCTGACGCATCAGCAAAATGACAGGACTCTCCGAGGCCACAAAAACGGTCACCTACACCATGAAACATAAATAAATCCATGCTTGTTCTGCACTGCGTGAAAATTATTCAGTTTCCACTACAATGGAAAACACCCAGAGACACTACAGGAATGGAAATGCCCTAGGGTTGCTGGTGCTACCAGTGGTTTCAGGACTTGGCCAGCCTGGGAAGGGTCTCATACAGCATCTTCTGGATCCTCACATGATGGAGTAGGGGCTCCGGGAAGGCTGGATGAGAGGAGGGTGGGGGAGCCCAGCCAAGCTCCCAGGGGCTTGAGGGTCAGAGAGCTCTGGAGCAATCCCCTTGCTGAGCTCCAATTTAGGGAAAAACTGTGGGCAGTAGGGTCCTCACCACGATGACACTGACCATCTCCTCCAGGCCTCTACCACGCAAGGGGTGACCAAACACAGAGCTGTGCGAGGGGGACACGGGCAGGCTGGGAGCCTCGGAGAGAGGAGGTGGGAAGTGGCTACACCCCATCTTCACAGTCTTCTCATTCCCCTCGAGCGTGGGAAGGGACGGATGCCCATCCGTTTACTGATGCACTTGGTTCATTCACATTCATGTCTTCTGAGCGCTCACCATGAGCGAGGCGATGAGCCGGCCTGTGCCTTCCCCAGCAGCCAGGTGTCTTGGCCCTTCCATGTCCTGTGTTGGCCTTGCAGAGAGCATGCCCTGAATAACTACTCAAGTATCCGCTTGAGAGAATGAATGAATAAGCAAATGAAGAAGCGAGTGATGAAGGAACAGACAAATGGGCAGATGGTGAGTCCATGCTGCTTTGCTAGCCCCGAGGATAAGAGTATGTGTCCTGGGTGTGCAGGACTCTCCCATGGATCACGGAACACCCTTCTAATGCAAGCCAGTCCCCTCATGACATACTTGTTCTGTCTGGAAACAAACTACCCCTCACTTAATGCAACACAGTAACCCTTTCCCACCATGACCAAAGGGTCTTCAACATACTAGACCCTTCCTGGTAGCTCCTTTAATTTCAGTGAAAGTTCACCAAGCGCCCGCTATTTGCAGCCTGGGCTGGGGACACAGGTGCATGTTGGCTCCTGTTCCCAAGAGATGGCAGAGAGGGAGAGGCCTGAGCCCATCGGCGGGAAGAATGTCATTTCTGCCATGAAGGCCTCCAAGCTTCATGAGGATGGTGAGGCCCCAAGGAAAGGCCCTCCTGCTGTGTCCACACCCTCTCCCTTGAGCCCTCCACGCCCCTCATGTGACAGACCTGTGAGGAGACAGTACACTCCCATTTGGCAAGAGACTTGAGCCTCACAGACCCCTTGGAACCTCCTAAGCCTGGACTAAGGGTCTCACAGAGCATTTCTCCGCCCAGGGAGCTGTGTAAGAGCACTGTGGGCATGAGAAGGAGCGTGCCACCTAGAAGGGGACCTGGCACCACCCTCTGCGGACCCCGCCAAAACCTGAAGGGGTTTGACAAAACCTGTGCCACATGACACAGGTCTGAAGCCACCCAGCCCTGTCCCGAGATCCGTGGCACAGACCACCCTGAGGACCACGGAACACGGGGGCCACTCACCACGCGGCCGGGTCGTACTCAGCCCAGACCCGGATGAACTCGTCCAGGTGGTGAGACCCTAGGATGGAAGAGTCCCGTGTAAGGTACTCAAAATTGTCCATGATCACGGCCACAAAGGGGTTCAACATCTGCAGGACAGGAAGGAGAAGGGGTGACATAGAGAGACCTCAGCCCGCCCTCTACGCTAGCCCTTACCCTCCAGCCAAAGTCTGTGCGAAACCATCATGGCAGCGGAGGCCACTCTGACTCAGCCAGAGCCCGTCCAGCCCTGCTCCCCCCAGCCTCTGGGCCTCCCCTGCACCACCACCACCACCAGCCCCCGCAGCAGCCAGCATCCTACCCCGGGGTTCTGGGTCCCGCAAACTAACCCAGGTCCCTCCCACTCCCTGCTTCTGCTGCCCTACCCTAATTCATGTTGGCACCCCTCCCGCCCCACCTCCCATCACCACCCTCTTCCCCACCTAGCCAGCCTTCAAGGAAAACAGTGACTTTGGAGTCAGTACTTTGGACTCCAGAGGCCAAAAGCTCAGCTTCTTTTTTGTTTAATTGAGTTGAAATTCACATAACATACATTTAATCATTTTGAAGAGTACAACTCGGGGGCTTTAGTGTATTCACAATATTATGCAACCACCTCTCTAGTTTCAAAAAAAATTTTTTTTTTAAAGATTTTATTTATTTATTTGACAGAGAGACACAGCGAGAGAGGGAACACAAGCAGGGGGAGTGGGAGAGGGAGAAGCAGGCTTCCCACGGAGCAGGGAGCCCGATGCAGGACTCGATCCCAGGACCCTGGGATCGTGACCTGAGCCGAAGGCAGACGCTTGATGACTGAGCCACTCAGGTGCCCCTCAAAAATTCTTTATCACCCCAGAAAATGCCTCCTACAGTAAGCAGTCACTCACTTATTTCCCCTTTCTCCCGTTCCCTAGGAATCTCTGTTCTGCATCTATTGGCTTGTCTATTTGGGGTACTTCACATAAAAGGAATCCTACAATACAGAACCATATAGGGCCTTTTGTGCCTGACTTCTTTCACTTAGCGTGATTTTTTGAGGCTCAGCCATTCATTTGGGTCAGAACTTCATTGCTTTTTAAGGCTGAATAATATTCCATGGTAGGTATATACAAGTTTATCTATTCATCCATTGATGGATATTTGGGTTGTTTACACCTTTGGGCTGAACTGTTTTCCACAGAAGTTGCTACATTTTACATTCCTATCACAATGTGCAAGAGTTACTATTTCTCCATGTCTTTGCCAATGCTGGTTATTTTCCATTAAAAAAATTATTATCTTTCAGGATCCCCGAGCCGTAAGGGCGGCCGCAGTCTCGCGATCCTCCGGCGCGCGGCTTTTCTTCTCTTCCTCGGTCCTGCGTGTCCGGCGCCGCGCGCTCAGTCCGAGCGGGTGGGCGCAGCGCTTGAGTGGCTTGGCCCGGAGCGGGCCCCGTGCTCGGGAAGGGGACTGTGGACTGGAGAGTGGCACACAGCATGGCGGAAAACCGAGAGCCCCGCGGGGCCGTCGAGGCTGAGCTGGACCCGGTGGAGTATACCCTTCGGAAGCGGCTCCCCCACCGCCTGCCCTGGAGGACCAATGACATTTATGTCAACATGAAGACTGACTTTAAGGCCCAGTTGGCCCGCTGCCAAAAGCTTCTGGATGGAGGGGCTCGGGGTCAGAATTCATGCAGTGAGATCTGCATTCATGGCTTGGGCCTGGCCATCAACCGTGCCATCAGCATTGCCCTACAGCTTCAGGCAGGCAGCTTCGGGTCCTTGCAGGTGGCTGCCAATACCTCCACCGTGGAGCTTGTCGATGAGCTGGAACCAGAGACTGATACACGAGAGCCGCTGACCCGCATCCGCAACAACTCGGCCATCCACATCCGGGTCTTCAGGGTTGCACCCAAGTAATGGAAATGAGGATGGCCACCTTATCCACCCACCCCCACATAAGTAGGCTCAGCTGTGGCTCTTCTTGTACTGAGTACAGTCATGGACCTTCTACCAGAGCCACGTAAGAAAAAGCCTGTCCCCTTACAGCCCAGAGGACTCTGAACTGCGAGGGAGAGTATTGTCTCTTGTTGGGCCCAAGCATTGGGTCTTCCCGAGTCTTTGTGGTCTGTGACCATTGTCCTAGACAATAAAAACTACCAAGTTGTGTTAGTATGCAGCCACCCCCGAAAAAAAAAATTATCATTATAGCCATCCTAGTGAGTGTGAAGGAAGTGTGTGGTTTTGAGTTTCCTCAATGCCCAAAGGTGATGAATGTCTTCATGTGCTTGTTGGCCACTTTGTATATCTTCTTGGCTAAAATGTCTATTCTGATTTTTTGCCCATTTTTTATATGGTTGTCTTTTGTAGTACCGTTCTAAGAGTTCTTTATGTATTTTGGATATTATCCCCTCATAAAATATGTGGATTAGTATTTTCTCCCATTCCTTAAATTGTATTTTCACATCTTTTATAATCCCCTTTGACACACAAAAGTGTTTAATTTTGAGTAGTCTAATTTATTTTTTTCTTTTGTTGCTAGTGATTTTGGTGTTGAATCTAAGAATCCTCTGACAAATCCGAGATCATGAAGTTCTGCCCCCTATGCTTTCTTCTAAGAGTTTTGTAGTGTTAGCTCTTTCATCAATTCTGGGTTCATTTTTGTATATGGGCTGAGGTAGGGGTCCATCTTTATTTTTTTGCATGTGGACATCCAGTTGTCTCTTCACCATGTCTTAGAGAAACTATTCTTTCCCTACTGAACAACTTTGGCATCCTTGTCAAAAATCAACTGTCCATAGATATTTGGATTTATTTCTGGAATCTCCATCCCACTCCACTGGTCTATCCTTATGCCAATACCATACTGCCCCGGTATCATCCTTATTAAGATATATATAACTGACATAATTATAAGAGACTTAAAGTGCATATTGTGGTATATATACATACATAAACATTGTGAAATCATTCCTACCATCTAATTAACACATCCATCACCTATTTTTTTTGGTAGAACACTTACGTTCTACTCTCAGAAAAATTCAATTATACAATACAGTATTATCAACTATAGTCACCATGTTTTACTTTACATCCTCAGACATTATTCATATTATAGCTGAAAGTGTGTGCCCTTTTACCAACTTCTCCCTATTTCCCCAACTCTCTAGTCCCTGGCAACAACTCTTTTACTCTCTGTTCCTACGGTTTGACCTCTAAAAAAAATTCCACATATAAGTTATACATGTAGTACGCGTCTTCCCCTGTCTGGCCTTTTTCACCTAGCATAATGCCCTCAAGATCCATCCGTGTTGTCACAAATGACAGAAGGATTTCCTCCTTTCCCATTGCTGAAAAATGTGGGCGTGTGTGCGTGTGTACACACACGCCAAATCTTCCTTATCTAATTCATCTGTTGATGAACACTTAGGTTGTTTCCATATCTTGGCTCTCAGGATTTTGATTTGCATTTCCCTGATGATCAGTGATGCTGAGCACCTTTACATGTACCTGTTGGTTACCTGTATGTCTTTGGAAAAGTATCTCTTCAGCCACATTGTTTTTACTCATGGTACCTTTATAGTAAGTTTTGAAAGAGGGAAATGTTAGTTCTCTCACTTGGTCTTTAATTCTCAAGATTTTTTGTTATTTGGGGCTCCTTGCCATTCCATATGAATTTGAGGATCAGCTTTCCCATTCCTGTAGAAAGGCCACTGGAGCTCTGACAGGGATCACACTGAATCTAGAGCTCACTTTGTGGGGACATTACCACCTTACCAATATTAAGTCTTCTGATCCATGGACATGCATGTCTTTCCATTTAATTAGGTCTTCTTTAACTCATTTTAGTGATATTTTGCAGTTTTCACTGTACAAGTTTTCATTTCCATGGGTATTTATTTATTCCTAGGTATTTTATCCTTTTGGGTGCTACCGGAAATAGAATTATTGCCTTAATTTCCTTTTCTGGTTGTTTACTATGTGTTGATTTTATACCCTGACACTTTGATTAACTCATTTATTATTAGTAGTGTGTGTGTGTGTGTGTGTGTGTGTGTGTGTGTGTGTGTGTGTGTGTTCTTCAGCATGTTCTACATATAGAATAGTATCATCTGCAAATAGAGATAACTTTACTTCTTCCTTTCCAATTTGGATGCTTTTTATGTCTTTTTCTTGCCTAACTGCTCTAGCTAGGACATCCAGCACGATGTTGAGAAGTGATAAAAAGTGGGCATCCTTGGTGATGGGTATTAAAGAGGGCACGTTCTGCGTGGAGCACTGGGTGTTATATGCAAACAGCGAATCATGGAACACTACATCAAAAACTAATGATGTAATGTATGGTGATTAACATAATTTAAAAAAAAGTGGGCATCCTTGTCTAATTCCTGCTGTTTGGGGGAAAAGTTTGTAGTCTTTCACCACTGAGTATAATGTTAACTGTAGTTTTTCATACATGTCCTTCATCATGTTATGGATGTTCCCTTCTACTCCGAGTTTGCTAAGTGTTTTTGTCATGAAAGGGTGTTAAATTTTGTCCAATGCTTTTCCGCACCAATGAGATAATCATGTGGGTTTTTTCCTGATCACATTGCTTAATCTTTGTATGTTGACAATGCATCCGTGCATTCCTGGGACAAATCCCATTTGATCATGGTGTATAATCCTTTTAATGTGTTGTTGGAACTAGTCTGTTAGTATCTTGTTCAGGATTCTTACTATATATTTATCAGGGACATTGGTTGTAGTTTTCTTTTTTTGTGGCATCTTTGCCTGCCTTTGGTATTTGGACAATGGCAGCATCCCAGGATGTGTCAGGAGGTGTTTGCTCTTCTACTTTTTGAAAGAATCTGAATAGGGGGCACTTGGTTGGCTCAGTCAGTTAAGCGTTCGAGTCTTGATTTCAGCTCAGGTCATGATCTCAGGGTCGTGAGATGGAGTCCCATGTCGGGCTCCACAATCAGCATGGAGTCTGCTTGAGATTCTCTCTCTCCCTCTTTCCCTCCCCCCTCTAAAAAAATAAAAAGAGTTTGGATAGGATTTATGTTAATTCTTTTTTAATACCATTTTCTAAATTGTGGTAAAACATACATAGCAAAAAGCTTACCAATTTAACCACTTTTAGGTGCACAGTGCAGCGGCATCAAGCACACTGACACTGTTGTGCAATCATCCCCACAGTCCATCTCCAGAATTCTTCCATCCTCCCCAACTGAAACCCTGACCCCATTAAACCCTAACTCCCACCCCTCCCCCAGTCCCTGGCACCCGCCATCCTACATCCTACTCTGTCTCTGTGAACTTCACTCGAGGGCCTCAGATAGGTGAAACCATACAGTTATTTTTCCTTTTGTCACTGGTTTATTTCACTTGGCATAATGACTTCACGATTCATTCATATTGAAGCATGGGCCAGAACTGCCTCTCTTGTTAAGGCTGAATGATAGTCCCTTGTATGTTCATGTCACATTTTGTGTACCAATCACTTGTTGGTGGGCACTTTGGTTGCTTTTACCTCCTGGCCATTGTGAATAATGCTGCTATGAACATATGTGTACAAATATTTATTCAAGTCCCTGTCTTCAATTCTGGCATATGCCCAGAAGTGGAGTTGCTGGATTATACTGCCATTCTAGTTTCAGTTTACTGAGGAGCTACCATACTGTCTTCCACAGCTGCTGCACCTCGTCACATTCTCACTGGCCGGAACGAGC
Organism: Eumetopias jubatus; assembly: GCF_037043125.1. NCBI lineage: Eukaryota > Metazoa > Chordata > Mammalia > Carnivora > Otariidae > Eumetopias > Eumetopias jubatus. Next base: position 107,138,660 of record NW_028274810.1, on the reverse strand, counting down.
GCCTGTTTCTCCAGCACCCCAGCAAACGGCAGGTGCGGCTTTCTTTCTCTTTTTCTCTCATGCCTGTGCTTACTCATCAGTCATGTTGGCTCTGTCTTTAAAGTGCAGCTCAACCCCCTTCATCCTCACCCTTCTCTAGGCACTGTCACCTCCAGCCACCTCCTGACCACTGTTCAGCCTCTCCTGACCAGAGGCCAGAGCAAGGTTTTAAAGTATCAACCAGATTGTGTCATGCCCCTGCTCAAAGTTTCCCAGAGGTGTCTGCTCACTTGGACCTAGTCCACTTACCACCCCAACAACCAGTTTCCTGAGGCTCATCTGCCCCAGGCACACCAGCTGGAGTGCTGCTTCTTTGTAACTCATCACCATGGCAGAGGCTAAAGACTAAAGGACAGTTGTCCCGTGGAAACTTAAAACCCTTTCTGAGAAGGAAAGGCAAGGCCCACAGGAGCTCATGACAGAGTGGGTCCTTTTAGAGGTCATCATCTCTGGGGAAACAGGACCATCAACACAGAATCCGCTTGTAATGTGACATTAATCAGTATCAGGGATCAGTGAGAGATGTAGGGGGGCCCTGGGATGGATTGAGACAGGTGGACACATGGGCACAGTGACTAGGACTTACCAGAAAGGAGCAAAGGAAGATGAAGGAGACGAAGTAGAAGTAGGCAAAGTCGCTCCCACACTCACTGGCATTGGTGTGCTCTTCACAGGCCTGGTTGTTGAGACAAGACAGCATGATCTCATGCCAGGCCTCCCCAGTGGCACCCCTGAGAAGAAGGGCAGAGCCATGAGACCCACAAAGGAAGGCCCAGGCCAGCCTGAGAAGAAACCTCAGAAGAGCTGGCTCAAGTGCATACCCTCCCTGGGCTCCCTCCCACAGAGAACCCACTCATATGTAAGGTCTAGGTAAGAGATGCCTGCTTCTTAAAAAGAATCCTCTGGCATTAGGTTTTCAAACTGATCATTAACTCGGAAAGAACTAGTTACTGACAACAAGGAACTGCACCAAAAGTCAGCACTATGGTGAGCGCCCCTTCATGGACCTCTGGCACCTCGAAGCCAACACAGCCCTTCCTGGCCTCCCTCACCCAGCATGTGCCATCCCAGCCTTCCCTGATTCAAGAAATGGGGGCTCCATCCCGTTTCTTAGGCCAAATATACTGCAGGCATCCCTGCCTCCATTCCTTCTCACCAGCTTCATCAGCTCATCTACCTTCAAAAACCAGCTAGACTCTTACCACTTCTCAGCACCCTGGGCTAAGCAACAACCACCTCCCCTGAGCTGCTGCAATAGCTTCCTCACGGATCTTCCTGCTCTGCCCCACCCAACGGCCAAGTGGGTCCACTACACACAGGTGAGATCAGGTCACTTTTCCTCTCAATGACCCCTCACTTACTGCAAAAGCCAACATTCACACAACTGCCCACAGCTCTGTGAAACTCGCAGCCTGCTCTTTCCCCGTGGTCTCTGCTCAGTCCACTCCAGCCACACCAGCGTCTGCTCTTTCCTGAACACACCAAGAACAGCCCCACCAGCCTGAGTGGCCACCCTGGAGGACCTTTTTCATGGACTTTTGTCCCTGGGTGTGTGGCCAGCACGAGGGCCAGATGTGCACTAGACTAGCAGGCAGACCAGAGGCCTGGGCCCCCCCCCGACACTGGGTGTGCCTGCATGGCCAGCTCTCGGCACAAGTGGAGCCCACTTCCCATTAACAATGGCTAGGAGTAGGGCGCTTTTCCTGCAGGGCAGCTGTCCAATGCCAGGCCTGACTGATACTGGTGCTCACACGTGACACAGAGACCAGGGAGGAAAAGAGATCTTTGAGAACAAAGACTTAAAACTGAGGCTGGTTTCATAGGCCTGCCTCAACTCTTGCAGCACGAGGCAGGACGTTAATTAATGACGAGATGAAATGAACGTAATAGCTAAAGTCCAGAGAAATGATGTCATTTGGAGAAAGTGTAGGCCTAAGGATACTTGTCTATCTGATTTAAAAAACAAGAGTCAGACAACTCTCTCCAGGCAGCTTAGCTAAGCAGATCGGTCTGATCTCCCTCCATAAAAAGAAGAACCTCCACGGGCCCTGGAATGCATCTACCTGGGATTCACCGCGCTGGGCATCTCCCAGCACAGGCCTTACAGCATCCTGGTGCATCTGCATGAACAAACACGCGTGTGGGCACCTCAGGCAGGGTTTTATGTCAGCGCCCCTCCTCCACAAGTCCCTGCGAAGCGCTCCTTTCTTCCCTCCTAGGGTCATGTGCTGGGCTTGCCTTAACGAAGGGGACACGGAGGCAGTGAGACACATTCACCCCCTCCCCACAGCCCCCAAGCCAGGATGGGCCACAGAGAGTGTGTCACGTCTCGGAACAGAAGCTGACATGCAGCCCTGTCGAGCACACAGACAGGTGCTTGAGCCAGAAACAAGCTACTCTGCCTGCCTTGGAGCCTGGAGCCTAGGGAATTGCAGTCCTCTGAGCCATGGGGCACTGGAGGCACTCACTCTGGCCAGTTGAGTTCCTTGGGTCCCTGAGGAGCACACTCTGTGTCCCCCTGCCCTGCCCCCGCCCCCACCCCCGATCCCACAGACCCTGCATTCAACAAGGTGAGCAGATGCAAAGCCTATGGCCAGCACACCAAAAAAGGCCCTGCTGGACACCTTCTGTCCTCCCAGACCCTTGGCTGCAGCTTCACCAGAGGCCTTCTGGCCACCCCCAGGGATCTGAGCTGAGGTGGTCAAGGCCAGCCTCACCTGGGGCTCTCAGGTTGACCTCCCTCATGGACTTCCCTTCCATCTGTCCCAAGACCCAGGAACCCTTAGGGAAGGAAGGAGGAAGAGGGGAGAAGAAGCTGGGAAGGCCCACTGAGGGGAAGCCAGCACTGGCTGGGGTCGGAGGGGGTGGCCCTCTGGGTCAGCACACGCCCTGTCCCTCCTGAACGGAGGAGCCTCTGAGCCTGCGCTGACTCCCCAAACAACACACCTGAACAGCAGCATCAAGGCTTACAAAAACGTCCTGAAGTTGTTGTGCCGGTTGATGCTGGTGTCATCATCCAGGGCAATATTTCCAAAAACCTGAAATGAGAAAGAAGGTTTCAGGCTGGTACTGTTGGGCCCTCAGGAGCTGTGGCCAGGCAGAAGAGGATATGTGCACGTGAGGACCCACAGGGCACAGGACGCTGCCCTTAGCCACCACCACTGCTGCAGGGGCTGGAGAGGCCAGCACTTCCAGCCAAACACGTCACTGCCCGCCCCCCCCCCCAGCTCCTCATGTCTACACCTGCAAGTCTGCATGCCGAGTAAAAATGCCACCTGGAGCTAAGTTTACATGGGCTGCGCTATATATAAGACAGGAAGCATTTGAAATTTCACCCTGTCATCAATGACTCCCAAGCAGTAATTTTATTGGTAATAGCTATGAGGTCAATTTGAAAGTTTCTTTCTAAATTTCTGTGCAAATATCACAATGGGCTTTTTATCCATTTTAATTGATTTATTTTTAGGGTTAGGAATGCAAACAAGTCAGTAACTGTACTTGGCTTAAAATCTGGAATCTGGCTGAAAAATTTATGAACTATCACATATTCACCAAAAACAAAGATCAGTGACCCTTCTGGTCTTATAAATTCCAAAACCAAAGCAGCCACAAATATATATAGATTTTTAAATAGCATCAGATCTCAGCAAATTTTAAAGAGAACCTTTTCAATCCCTGAAGTAGAGTTTAAAAATCACTTTTCAGCTAATCTTTAAGACAATGGCTTCTCCCACTATAATTTAACATTTAGATCCATCTCCCATCCTACTGTTGAAAAGTGGCCAGATGCCAAAGATTTAAAACTGGAACACTGCTTTTTCTTTTAAATGTTTTTCCAAGTAGCTGACAAAGGGTTCTTTGGCAAAATAAAGGCAATCTAACTTATCCAAGCTGAACTTGACAGTACAGTGATCTGGTGTGATCCTGTTGACTTTTTTCTTCTGTAATATATAACTTCCTGTAAAGGATCAGGTCAACTCTCTGGACTAACAGAATGACCAGCTGGTGCTTTGCAGGCCACTCAGCACCAGGCAGATGTGCTCAAAAGCTCCACCACCGAATCAAACATGCCCATCAACACCCTAACAGCCCAATGGGGTTCCACTCAGGAGCACAGCAGAGCATTTTCCTACAGACGGTGGAGCTACGCCTCACTAGTGGACTCTGGGTGACAGGCCCAAACCCGTGGTGCCCAGCCTCCGTGTCCTTATCGGTAGAACAGCCTTTCCGAGAATTAATTTCTTAAAGTGCTTCAAACATGGAAATGTTCCCCAAGTGCCAATCTGTCATTGATACCATTTGATGACCATGATCAGTGCCCTTTTGGCCCAGGGCACAGGGCCCCTTCTGCTCCCTGTCCCATCAGGCGCACCCACCTGCATGCCGATGATGGTGTAGATGAAGAACAGCATGGTGATGAGCGGACACATGTAGGGCAGGGCCTGTGGAGACATACAGAGGACAGGGCGGCTCCAGGGAGGGCTGCCCAGCTACATTGCTCAGGCCTCGTCTACAGAGTGGATGGTGGCCGGGTCTCTGGGGCCACCCAGACCCCAGTGACCGTAAATCCACCCCCACTGACCATGAAGCCCCTCCACCAAGAGACCACCTCAGTTCCTTCGTCTATAATCAGTCATAGAACCCACCTCAGAGTCAGTGAGCATTACCAAGATGCTCTCTGGATCACTTAAAATGTCTTTGTAAACCACAACAGGATAACGGGTGCCAACAAGGAGCCTCCACGAGGAGGGTCTGCTCTGGTGGCAAGGAGGAGCTGGTGGCCACAGCACTGTGCATCACACAGGGGAGGGTCAGGACACGAGGGCCGTGCCTGGGCTTCACCTTGAAGGACTGGACGAAGGTCCACAGCAGGATGCGGATGGTGTAGCCTTGGCGCAGCAGCTTGATGAGCCGGGCAGCACGGAAGAGGTGGAGAAAGCTGGGGTTGATGAAATTGTTCTGTAGGGAAGAGAGGCTGTTCTCTAACCTGTGGAGACCAGCCTCCTGCAACTTCAGGTACTGCTCCCCACCCACCTCTCCCTGGTGTGCTGTGGTCCCGAAGAAAAGTGCATACAAAGAGAGATAAAACAAAACGTCACTGCTCTACGGTATAAGCAGCAATCGGCCACCAGAAAACCTTCCAAAAGTAAAGCTTGTCATTGCAAATCACTTCTCATGCAGCAAATCAAAGAAACCCCTCCGCTTTAGGCTCCCCTGCACCCAACAGGGAGGGAGAGAGAGAAAAATTCTCAGAAGCAGCTCCTTGCTGCCAGGTGGAGCCAGGAGACGAACTGTGGATGGGCCTCTAACACTAACCGCCTCTTGCAAGACACAGCCAAGCGATCCAAGTGCCGGGCAGGGCTCCTTCTTCACCGAGAGCCTCTGAAGGGCCCTTCGCTTCTCCATACGGCTAGCAAAGCCCCTGCTATCTGGGACCTGGCAGAGGGGCAAACATCTCTTCTGGGGCTGCTCCTGGTGCCTGCAGACAAGTCAACATAGGAAGGGTAAGTGTTGGCGATCCTGCTGCCCACACCACGGAAGCCACTTATGAAATCCGCAAATGGTCTCAACTCCAGAGATCCCAGGGTATCTAGCACTGCTCCCTCATCCAGGAGGTTCAAAATCAAGCAAAAAAGAAGCAATAAACTCTGGACTCCACAGATTACCTGGGAGGGAGGCTACCACCCTGGCCCAGGGGCGCCTTGAGTTATTGGCACATCCCTTTCTGGGAGCACGGCTCTGGACGGTTTCCACGACGTGGGGGTGCTTGTGGCCCTGGGCAGTCTCCCACCCTCTGTCTGCTTGGAGACCAGGTGCCCGCACGCAGCCTGACAGCAGCTTCCTGCCACTTTGGTGTTTTAACATATGCAAGCAGCTCAGGCCTAGACACATCGCATCGCCAGATTCAGTGGTCAGATGGAGAAAAGAACACGACGTGTTGAATGAGAGCAGCAGTAGGAGAGCACGTGCAGGAGGCATGGGGAGCCTGGGGAGAGCTGGCCGCCCTCCCTCCAGGGCTGCCCATCTGCTCTAGGCTGGGCTGAGGCCTTTGGTGGAGAGGCAGGTCTCACTCTTACTTCTAAGGACAGTGGCCCCAACCCAGCCCTTGTCTGCCTCTTCAGTTCCCACCGGGGTGGCTGGAGACTAGACTGTCTCTACTGGAGGGCTAGATGTCGGAGCTATGGGGTGGGAGGTCTGGCAGTCACAAGGAGGTGCTGACTGTGGTCCAGATCAGCAAGAAGGCAGGAGTGGACCTTGAGGTGTGACCCTGGAGGGCACACAGTTTGCCTAGAGCTCCCTCACCTGCTTGTGCTGGGGAAAGAGAATCTCAGTGGTACAGGATGGCCAAGAGACATCCACCCCTGCCCCGTGGGCCCCAGGTTCTCAAATGAGCCAGTCACTTTGGGAGGATGGGCACAGAGATGGAAGGGAGACTTTGTCTACAGTGCTGGGAAATACTTTGTACAAGACAATAAAGCAGAGGAACGGGAGGGAGCTTCCAAGGGCCCGGCCTCTAAAGCACCTGCTCACTTGGGTCTGGAGGGGCCGAGACTGTGATAACACAGTTATCATTTGCCCAGCCCAAAGCGCTCTGCTCAGGCCACTGGCACAGACGAGAAGATTTCCTGGAGATATTGGGGAAAATCGAGGCTCTGGGTGAGAAAGAAGGGACGGAAGACAAGGCAGGGGAAGGCACTGTCCATCCACATGGTGCATGAACGCAAAGCTCAACAAGTCACCTGCTACGTTTTGTTGAGACTCGAGTTCTCACCCCTCCTCCCAGATGTCTTTTCTCGGGGCTCCAGTGGGCATTCGGGAGAGGGGTGGGGGTGGCAACAGACAGCCAGCCCTAGAGAGCCATGAGGACAGATGGTGACAGCAGCCACAGATACTCCGAGCACAGTGTGGCAGGCAGAGCACTCCGTGGCTGTGCCCAGGGCGGGAGCTGCCAGGCAACGCCATGCGAGCGCATGCAGGAGAGCAGGGGGCAGCAAGCACACGGCAGCCTCCCACGGCTATGCATAGTCGCCTCTGGCCTCGGCCAACCCCTTGGAGATGGACATAGCTTGCCCCATCCTCCCAGAGTCCGTGGTTTCTGTCACACCAGAGAGCACCTACTACTTCCCCCACTAATTCAAAGCCACACCCTTCCTTATTGCCATCTGCCTCTGAATCAGGAAAGGTCTAGAGCACCCCAAAGATGCATCATCGCACCTCTCAATGTGGTAGCTGATTCACCTTGAGGGTACACTGGTCCCTGGTTCCTTTGAGCCCCTTGCTTCCTCATCCACAAGATGGAGACATTAGGACATTGTGCCCAGACGGTGAGGAGTCCGAGATTTAAGGGATTTAAAGGTACGCCGGGCATTGTGAAACATGGCCCCCACAAAGGGGATCAACAGGCCTCAGACCTGGATCGGCATCTCCTGCATCCAAGTACATCACTGTTTCCAGTCAGGGTCAAGCAAAGTGACCTGTGCACATCTGCTGGGGGCCACAGTCTATGCTGCAACAAACTGCTCTCCTAATCAGCTTTGTTCTCATGGGACGATGATGAAGAAAAGCAAAGCTCTGTATACCCCAACATGCGCAGCATGTCAGGTGATGATGTGTGCTCTGGAGGATGAGGAAGGGCACGGGGGGAGGGGGGTGCTCTTCCCAAGTGGACGGGAAAAGGCCACGAAAAGGCCTGAGTGAGTCGAAAATTTCTGTGGCGTCAAATGGCATTTTCTCACAACTCAAGATCTTCTGCTACACTTGTGAAACACTTTATCATTAATGTTCATTTTGTAACAGGAATCTCAAATATTTGCTACTTTATGTGAATTTCCAATGATGCCTGAGTGCAAGAGCCCTGAGCTTCACTGTCTCTGGGGGCAGACCCTCTTCCCACTCCATCAGGCCTTACACCACCCTTTTTTGAATCATGAAGACAAAATCTCCAATCCCCTCCAGCCCTGAGACCCAGAGAGTGTTCCCTATGGAAGGGCATGTCCAGGGAGAATGTTACAGGAGACATCGTCAGAGGCCACCGGGGAGAACCAGCCTTGTATGTTGGTACGGTGGGGAAGGGAGCAGAAGGAAGACGGTGCAGGAGAAACCATGGACTCTGCAGGATCAGGTCCAAACTCATGTCCTACAAAAATCTCCCCAATTCTGAGCCCGATCCCGACAAGAAACACTGGGCACTTGGCCGCTTCACTCAGAAGACCCTACACCTCCTCTCTAGACCCAAGGCCAGCTCCTGAATCCAGTGGCTCCTGGGAGGGCCTTCAGAAGCCCCTGCTGAGCCCAGGAGCCGAGAAGAAGAGGCCAGAGGCGATGGGTGTACTGCCAGACTCTGACCACACCCCTCAGGAAGGCAGTGGTGAGGGGCCCCAGGAAATGGAAGGAAGAACAGGAGGAGAGCAAGCAAAGCAAGGAGTTTTAAGAACTGTTGAAAGTCATGAAATCAACCGTTTCCTATATGTGACGTTTTCATGGATGGATATTTGCGTATTATTTACAAATTGGGATGTTTGAGCAGCAGGTGCGCAACATACAGATGGAGACATGGTTTTCGCGTTGTCTGTTGGTTGGATGGCGTGAGTCAGCAGGTAGGTTAAAGTAAATCAAGAACAAAAACAGAAAACAAAAGAGAAAATGAGTCATCAACACAAGCAAAAACTCAAACTTTGAATACCTCACTGGAAAATTTGAGGATTTTAGTAAACTTTGCATATTTGGCTTAAAATGCACCAAATCAAAACATATTTTTGAAATCTGTAGGTTATGCAGACAGGGTGGCATTCATTTGCATTCCTGTTTGTAATACAAATCCAAAGATGACTCACAGACACTTATTTTTTTATTTCCAGGCAAAGAAATCAATGTCAGTTTTATGCTTGCTTGGGAATGCTGTCTACGTGACCCTCGTTAAGACTATTACTCTATTTTGATTAAGTTGGTGGTGGGAACTGACACTCATCTTTTTGCCTAAGGAAAAAAAAGTACATCACAAAGTAACATCTGAAGTGACTACAAATGAACAAAAATAAAGACACCACTAATCCACATGACGACTTCCTTTCATCTTTTCCCCTCTCGGCAGAACTGGGTGAAGGACTGAGCTCCGAGAGCACCAGCGGCCAGGGCACAGCAGAGCTTCCAAGCCAAGTGGCTCCTCAGCCCTCCCACCGGCCCTGCTAGGCATCGGGGGCCGATGGCAGCGGCCATGGAGGGCTTATTTGAGGCAAGGTCTGATACAACCACAAGCCCCCTTGGCCTTGCGCGTCCAACAGCTGAGGGACAGACACTGGGCTGCTCCAGCCACCTGCGCTACAGAAGGTCTCTGCCTTGCGTGTGGGCCTCTCTGGAGGTGGAGGTTTCCCTGCAAGACAGCTGGGCGTCGTGCTCTCTGCCTGTCTGGCCACCCCCACCCTTGATGCCTGCTCATCAGTCTGCCCTCTTGGGCGAGGAGGCACACACATGAGGAAACCCCCAGAGCTGTGCCCTTGCAGACAGGAGCACAATGTCTGGATCCCTTTATCCAGGGAACAAAGATGCCTGTGTCCAAGGACGGGGCCCGTAAGGATCAGCAGCCAGCTTGCTCCTCCCAGAAACCACACTGGTACGAACTATTTCTGGATGAGAAGCACTTGGGCAATGCCACAATGCCAATGGTTGGTGTGACAGAACATCCTTGGTTTTTGTGTGAAAATGGCAGCTCAGAACTTTCCCCGCATTATTTGGATTACTAATTTTTTAAAACCATAAAACATACCACATACACAAAAGAATATGTATAAATATGTGTACGGATGCACATTTTCAAAGAAATATCATAAAATGTCCATATATTCATCACCCAGCTTAAAGAAAACAGAATGTTACCATTACTTTTGAAGCCCGTCCTGTCTCCCTTTCTCCTCCCCAGATGTAGTAGCTACCTTTAATTCTTGTTAATAATTGTTTTTCTTTACTGTCTTATGACAAACTCTTAAAATGCGTTATACTTGACTTTTCTTAGCCTTTTCAATGGGACGCTACCGTATGCAGCCTTCGCGGACTTGGGCAAACTTGTGCTGACGGCAAGCAAACTCTGCTTCTGAAAAGCATCCCTCTTGATGTGGAGACCACCACCCTCCAGTGCGTGTGGCACTTTACTACGTTCACGTCCCCTAACAATCAGTGCGTTCCGCTGCTACTGTGAACAAGGTAGCCACGACCCTCTGTGTGAAAGTGTCTCCAGGTCACCTGCCCAGACACCCTCTGGCTTATGTGTCTAAGTCGCTGTAGGCATGCATATGTCCAGCTTTCCAGGGACTGCCACACTCTTCCGAAAAGGTTGTCCAACGAACACCCTCAGCAGTAGCGTGGAGGTTCTGGCTGTCCCACTTGCTAACCATTGCCATGGCTGGAACTCCTGTTTGACGTTTGACAAACCAGAGGGTGTGAAATGGCATCTCAGTGTCATTTCACTTTACATTTCTTTAATTTCAAATAAGGGTGAGCAGCTTTTCCTATGCTAATTGGTCATTTCTGTTTCTTATTCTTTTAGTAAAATGCCCAATTATGCCTTCAGTTCATTTTTCCATTCGGTTGCTTTTGTTTTTCTTAATGATTCACAGAAGAACCTTGCACATTCTGCACACTAACCTTTGCTAATGGTTTGGATAACCTCTCTGCCCTCCGGCCACGCCTTTGTCACTAAATGTTGGTGCATCATAGAACTCAGTAGCTCATTCTTTTCTCTCCTTTATTGATCTCATTCAGTCTCATGGATCTGATATCATCTCATATGCTCATGGTTCCCAATCCTATGACACTGGCATGAATCTCTTCTCCAAACTCCAGGCCCATCTGTCCAAAGGCCTGTTGGATGATTCCTTCAGGGAGGCCAACAGGCAACTCAAATCTAACATGTACAAACTGCATCCAGTCCACATGTACAAACAGTCCACAACAAACCTGTTCCACCCACAGTCTTTCCCATTTCAATTAATGATAATCCACGTTCCCAAGTGCTCAGACTTTGATGCCATTCTTGCTCAACTTTTAGAGACATGTGGTCCATCTGCAGCTCTACTGGAAACTACATCCGGAATGACGGTCTCTCACCTTAGACCCTCTGCCGGGCTCCCTGCTGTGGCATTCAGTGGCACTCATATCCTCACAGGCCCAATACTCAATTGTCAGCATCCACATCTTTTTTTCCTGAGAATTTTCCCAGGCCAGGACATGAGAATTAACATTCTCTGGCCCCCTCTCCCCAGCAGCCTTCAAGTAGTAGCTAACAGCACTTGCTGAAAAATACCCCCGTCACCCCGCCCCTTGCTGGGATAATGGGGGCTCAGGGCTCCCAGTGAGGACCCACAGCAGTACCTGGCTTCATAGGACCATGTACTGGCTGCCCCCCTCCCTGGCCCACTTCCTTGTTCCCCTAGTATTCCAGGGATCACCTCCCAAATCAATGACTTGCATTGAACTCCTGTCTTGGGGTCTGCTTCTGGGATAACCCAACTAAGCCCTAACTTGCCTAGCTGCTTCTGCCTGTGCCCTGCACTCTATTCTCAGCCAGAGGTTTGGTCTGAAAAGCCAGATGATGTCACTCCTCTTCCTACCTCACTCAAAATAGAGGGCACAGTCTCATGACAGGTGGCCCAGTGCCCCAGGCCTTGCACCTTTGCTGCACCTGTCTTCCTGAGCTCACTCCTACCCCAGCATATCATGGGATGATCACTAAAGCCAGGAGGAAAAACTCAAGCCTGTTACATGAAGCGGTTGTCTCAATACATTGGTGTCACTAGAACCCCACACAGAGACGAGCTGGAAGACAGTGGTGAGGCAGAGTTCTAGGTGGCGAACCTGAGCAGCCATGGCGCGGATGGAGAAAGAAGTTCTCCATCACCAATCCAATCCTGTGGTATGGATTACAGGACCTTACGCAAGAGCTAAAGCTTGGCCAGGGCTCCGGAGAGAACAAAGGTTAGGGAAAGGCATCCAGATGGGCCTAGGGAATGGATGCGACATGCAGGTCCTTGTATTACACATCAGTGTCCACCACAGAGCATCCACAGCTGTAGGGGCACTAAAAACCAGGCCTTGAGATGGTTTACCCAACAGATGACAGCCAGCCTCTATTCTCACCAGCCCCAGTGTTCACAGAGTAGATCCATGAATAGAGTGACCATGATGGCTGAGATGAAGGCCGTGCCTGAGCCCATGGCTGGGCTGATCCAGCCATGACCACTACTAAACACCCAGCCCACTATGAGAAGTCAACGAGGCCTCTACAATGCACCATGCTTTAGGCTGTCAGCCAGCCCCTTGGTGGTAATTTGCTTCCATGAGAATCCTTTCACCTGGAAATGGCAGTGATGTGTCTCTACTGGGATCACTCATACTCTGGGTGTGGGTTTGTCTTTGCCCATGGAATACCCTGGCCCACACCAGTACCAGGGATTTACCTATATTGGATTCCACATAACATCGACTCCAAACTGAGCAAGCAGAAGCAGGTACAAAAGGAGCAGGTGACTCGGGATCCACAGGCATATAATATTCAACATCATTCAGGAGGTGGAAACCTCATAAAACACTGAAAAAGCCTCTTAAAGACACAGATTAAATGCTGGCTTGGTGATGTACCTCCCAGGGTTGGGATATTGTCCTTCAAGATGAACTGACAAACAAGAGATGGTACTGGGTGTCCAACTGTCTCACAGATCCAGAAAGCAAGGGGTGGAAGTAGGGGTGGCCCCTCTCCCTACCCTCCAGCAACCCAGGTCAGACTTTGTTCTCATCATCTCCATAAGTTTAGGTTTGGCAAATCTAGAGGTCCTGGCTCAAGGGGTAGGGAAGGCTTCCACTGTGGATCACCAAAGTCATGGTGGGCCCCTGTCACTTGTGCTCCTCATGCCGTAAGATCAGCAGGCAGAGCAGAGTGTCCAGGCTGGCCAGGGTACTGGATGCTGGGAATGGAGAAGGGCAGAGCTACCATTACATAGGGTAGGAAGAAGTCTATCTGGAAGTCAGGGGGTTCACTAGGGCCTTTCTAGTGCTCTATGACCAGTCTTAATTGCGACTGGACCACTATGGCAGCCAGAACCACACAAGGGTGTGACAAGCAGGGACTTGGGCTTCATAGGGTGACAGTGTGGGCTGCCTCATCCCGTCCAGCAACTAGAGCGGCAGAAGGCCGGCCACCAGTCAGGGGACCCCAAAAGGGGTTAGGAAGAATAAGTTAATGAACATCAACTTAACCCAGACTAGCTCTAGCTGGTTACCAACCCTCTTCTCCCACACATCGTGACCAGCATCATCCTGAAGAAGGAGGGAAGTGAACCCAGTGTGAGACGTGGGCAGAGCTGAGTGGGGCCAGGGTAACAGCAGACACTCGTGCACTCCAGTGCGGTCCTGTTACCAAGGAGTCTGATATTCCTTCCTCCCCAGTGGTGCCAGAGCCTGCTTTGCCTGCACGTGGGGTGCACTCAGAAGGGCTGGAGGTATTTGACAACTGCAGCCCCCAGGTGCAGCCCTTAGCTGTGGACTAATCCGTACAGAGGCATGAGCTCTGCAGCTCTGAGGGGTGACCACCCTGTCTCCAAGCCTCCGTTGGGGATGACCCAGATGCACCCCGGCACTTGGCTCCAGATCCATTTCTGATCCCCCTTCTCTTAGCTGTCCATTTCCCCAAACTTCCCTCTCATGGTCTTGCCCGGGAGTGCTTCCTAAGAAATGACTTGTACAAGAACCCCACCCTAAGTGTCTGCTCCTGGAGAAGTCACCTTAGGACTGAGATGAGATTTTTTGCCATTTAATGCTGACATAATGCATTGTACTCAAAGAATATTGCTTTATGATTCAGATTCCTTGAAATTTGTCGAGACAATTTCATATTTTAGCACTTGGTCAGTTTTTACATATAATCTGTGTATGTTTGATATGAATGAGATCTCATTTTATTTACACACACACACGTAAAACAAACCTAATATTCTAAATTCTTGTTGGTTTTAGTTCATGTACTTTGGTGCCAAGTTGTTAGATTTGTCAGACACACACAGATTTAAAAGATTCTTGTCTTCCTGGTCAGTTGTTACAATGAAGCTCCCAGGTGACTCTCAGACCACCAGCCTAGAAGACCTTTTGGAAACCACTGTCTTATCCAAGAAAAAGCATTTCCCAAGACAATACCCAATCCCCAACTCCACCTCTGGAGAGGAGCCTCCTTCTTTCCAGGGGCTCCTGGGGAACGCTGGCAAGAGAGAAGGGGCTAACACTCAGGACCTGGAGGCGCACTGAGGAGCACTGCCTGGAAGGAAACCATTCTGGGGCCCTGCAGGAAGGACAGGAAACACTACATACCGCAATCTCTGTTACTAAAATATCAGTAACACTTCCCAACACAGTGACAAAGTCAAAGACATTCCAGGCATCTCTGAAATAGTTCTGGAGAGAAAAAAGAGCAGTTACTGCTAGAGGCTGGTAAGGGCTCTGCCAGGCAAGGAGTTGCAGGAAGTACCCCTAATCAAGAAAGGAGCAAAGGGACAGATGGGCCACCCAGGGGGGACACCACAGCTGAGTAAGCAAACACCTGTGGGTCTGGGCAGGTGCAGAACTGAGAGCTGTGTGTCCAAAGAGGAGGAGGCTGGCCCCGCCTGTCTCCAGGAACTGGGCTGGGGCAGAGCTCAGGCAGCTCAGGGTATTGGAGCAGCCCCTTTCTCAGGAGCCCCTGCAATGTCACATTTGCTCTGGGGGCTTGGCAATTCCCAGCTCTAAGCTACAAGTCCCTGAAGATCCCCCCTACAGAGAGGGAGCCAGAATGCAGACCACCAAAAGGCCAAGAGGGAGCCAAGGCACCTACCAGCACCCCAAAAGCGATGATCTTCAGCACGCATTCCATGGAGAACATGGATGTGAACACAATGTTCAGGCATTTCAACATTAGCTCATATTCATATGGTGCGTCACAGAACTGCACGGGGAATAAGTGCCATTGGCTGCAGGTTCGGCTGCCCCAAGACACCCCAGCCTTGACCTCCTGCCAGAGCAGAGAGAACTGCACACCTGCCCAGGGTAGGGATACCCGTCCCTGCTCTCCCCGTTTCCTCCCAGGACACTCTCACCATCTCAGCCCACAGAGAACCCAGGGCACTGGGCTTCTGTAGGCATCCCATGCTGACGAGGACGTGATCAGCTGCAACGATGGTTCTCCCTCTCTCTCTCTCTCTCTCACACCCCAGCTGGCACCCACTGTCCCCCGTGCTGGGCCAACATACCTTCGTCATTAGCACCACTGTGTTGAGGGCGATCATGGCCATGATGAAGTACTCGAAGGGAGGCGAGACCACAAATGTCCATGTCTTGTACTGGAATGACTGCTTGTCCTGGGGCATGTACCGTGTCAGGGGCTTGGTGCTGATGGCGAAGTCGATGCAAGCCCTCTGCCCAGGGACAAAGGAGCACTGAGAACATGGTGGGGTTGGGTGGAACCCCACACTGCAGCACCCACTGCACCCCACACCTGTCTCTTCCGTCCTCACAGGCAGCCCTGACCAGCCACACTCGGTCTCTCCCTGTCCCTGTGCTGGCCACCAGCTATGCGGTGATGAGCGAGTCCCATGCGGAAGGGAACTCCAGTGGTTCTGCCCATCAGGGGAGCCCAGCAGAGCATCCAATGCACACATGCACATGGGGCAGAAGAGGGAGCCACCCACCTCCTTCTTCTCCAGGCTGCATTCAGACATCACCTTGTCCCCCTGCTCCTGGAAGGTGATGATGATCAAGGCCACAAAGATGTTGACGAAGAAGAAGGGGAAGACCAGGAAGTAGACCACGTAGAAGATGGACAGCTCCATGCGGTACCCAGGGCTTGGGCCCTGCTCCTCATAGGTGGCGTCCACAGAGTGTTTCAGGACCCTGCACCAAGGGCAAACACCAAGTGTCAGGGGGACCCCTGAGGACAGAGCCATGGGAACGTCAAGACCTGTATCACAGGTGAGGCTTGCATATCTGAGCCCAGAGATGGTAAGAGGAAGGGGATGCTCAACACTGCGGACCCTAGGCCGCTCCCCAGGACCGCAGTCTCCTGAGGTAGACTACCTTCCCTATAGGGCTTGTACTCAGGGCTGTTGGAGGGCCATCAAGGGAGGTCTCCAGGGACCAGAGGTCCTAACCCCAGGACAGGTGGAGGCCCAGGAGTTCTGCCCTGCCCTGCTTACTCCTGGCTCACACCTGCTCATGCCCAGCTCACCAGTTCATAGCCAGCTTCACCTGCCTTTAGAAAGCCCTGGGCTCCTGGCGCAGCACTGATCCTACCTTCTGAGCAGTGGTCCTCCCAGCCCCAAAGGAAGTCCCCAGGCATCCAGTGAGACACTGAATACATACATCCCTCTGTCTACCCTGAACTGAGGCCAGAAGGGTAGCACAGGGAGACACCAAATAGACCCATCCTCCCTCTGGCCTTCAGCCACTCAAAAACCATTTTCAGGAGATCACTATGCTGTGTACTTTGTCTTAATCTCGTCCTCTTTCCAGGTTGCCCACTCCTAGAAGGCAGAGTCATGTCTTACCAGGTGGGTGCAAGAGCCTATGGTGTATTTGCTGGAAGACTAGAACACAAACGGATGCAGAGTTTGAGACTCCCTGCCCAAGCTGCCCCTCTGCTCTAGCGTGATCTGACACAATGAGCCAGTGAGCACTCACATGGGCCACCCTTCTCCTGTGGACACTGTGACAGTGTCAGCAGAGCCCAGAGCGCCCGTAACCCGTACCCTAACCCCTAACCCGTACCCTAACCCCTAACCCATTCCCTAACCCGTATCCTAACCCTAACCCATACCCTAACCCTAACCCGTACCTTAACCTGTACCCGTACCCTAACCCATACCCTAACCTGTACCCTTACCCCGAACCCCTAACTCTAACTCTACGCCCTAACCGTAGGCCGTAACCCTAACCCTGGCCCTACCCTAGGCCCTAATCCTAACCTTAACCCTAGGCCCTACACCCTAACCCCTACGCTCTAACCCCTAGGCCTTAACCCCAACCTTAGGTTGGCTCCGGAGTGCTTTGTTCCCTAGGGCTCGCTCCAGAGCAATACCAGAGGACTCACCTTCCACCCAGAAAGAAAGCCCGCCGTTTGGAACTCCGGAAAGGATTCACAGCAGGAGAACGCGGCATGCCCATCCCAGAGAACCCACACTTTCAGCGGTCCCCTGGCCAAAAAGAAGAGCAAGACACTCACGCTGACTCACGCCCTTGACCCCCACCGCCGGGAACCTCGACGCAGCGCTGGCACATCAGGCCTCCCGTGTCCCTATGTCCTAACACTCAGTCTAGGTTGGCTTCTGAGGGGTCAGTCCCCAGAACCTGGCTACAAATCCCCACAGATTCGGAACACCCGAGCAGTGTCGAGGGACTCAGGCTGCCACCCAGAAAGTAAACGCACCATTTGCACTCCTGAAAGCATTCAGAGCAGGAGGACTCTGAATGTCCATCCCAAGGAATGCACAAATTTTGCGCCCTCTAGCGGCAAACCCTGAGCCTGACATTCAACCTCACCCAGGCCCTCAAAACAAACCCCAGGGAAGCAGGCCACAGTGCTGGTACGTCGGGCCTGCCGTGCCCCTAGGCCCTAACCCTATCCCTCGCTGGCTTCTGAGGGCTCTGGCCCCAGAGGCCTGGCTCTAAAGCCACAGGGATTGGGGGCACCTGAGCAATACCGGAGGATTCAGCCTGTCTCCCAGAAGCAAACCGCACCATTGGGAACCTGCGGCAAAGGTTTCCGAGTAGAACTCTGCATGCCCATCCCAGCAAAATGCCACTTTCAATGGCCCCCTGCCCGCAAACCCTGAGCCTCACTCTCACCCTGACCCACACCCCCCACTCAGATCCCCCGTCCCCCAAGCTTGCCCCAGCGTGGGCAGATCAGGGCTGAAATGACCCTAGGCCATAAGCCTATCCCTAGGTTGGCTTCTTAGCTTCTGTCCCCAGAAGCCTGACTCCAAAGCCCCAGGGATGGCAATACCTGAGCAACACCAGAGGACTCAGCTTCCCAAAAAGAATTCAAAAACACTACTTGCAACTCCGGAGAGCGTTCAGAATACGACAACTCTGAATGCCCATCCCAGCCAATTCACAAATTTGGCGCCCTCTGGTGGCCAACCCTGAGCCTGACACTCAACCTAACCCACGGCCTCAACTCTGACCCTGGAAAGGTCATCACAGCGCCAGCACATCAGGCCTGTCACGCTCCTAAGCCCTAAGCCTAACCCAAAGCTGGCTTCTGAGCGCTCTGTCCCCAGAGCCTGGCTCCAAAACCCCAGGGATTTGGGACACCTGACCAGTACCGGAGGACTCTGCCAGCCACTAAAAAGGAAAATGTGCCATTGGGAACTCCAGTAAGCATTCAGAGCAGAATTGTGCCGGTCCATCCCAACAAACCCCAAGTTCAACGTGCCCAGGCGGCAATCCCTGAGCCTGACACTCCCCCCGACCCACGGCCTCAACTCAGACTGTGGGAAGCTCATCACAGCACCAGCACATCAGGCCTGTCATGCCCATAAGCCCTAAGCCTAACCCTAAGTTGGTTGCGAGCGGTCTGTCTCCAGGGCCTGGCTCCAAAGCCCCAAGGATTCGGGACACCAGAGCAGTATCAAGGGACTCAGGCTGCCACCTGGAAGGAAACCGCAACACTGGGAACTCTGGAAAGCATTCAGAGAAGGAGAACTTGAATGCCCATCCCAAAGAATCTACACTTTCTGCGCCCCCTGTCGGCAAACCATGAGCCTGACACTCAACCTGACCCCCGCCCTCAAGAAAAAATGCCCATCCCAAGCTCGCCACATACCCGCAGACCAGGAGTGCCGTGTACCTGGGCCCTAACCCTAACCCTCGCTTGGCTTCGGAGAGCTCTTTCCCTAGGACCCTGGCTCCATGCCCCAGGGATTTGGGCCACCTGAGCAATACCAGAGGACTCAGCCTGACACCACAAAGCAAAATGCACCATTTGGCACTTTTGAAAGCACTGGGAGCAGGAGAACTCTGCCTGCCGTGCCCCTAGGCCCTAACCCCAACCCTAGGTTGGCTCCTGAGTGCTTTGTTCCCTAGGGCTCGCTCCAGAGCAAGACCAGAGGACTCAGCTTGCCACCCAGAAAGAAACCCCACCGTTTGGAACTCGGGAAAGGATTCACAGCAGGAGAACGCTGCATGCCCATCCCAGCGCACCCACCCTTTCAGTGGTCCCCCAGCGGAAAGGAAAAGCAAGACACTCACGCTGACCCACGCCTTCAACCCTCACCCCCAGGAACCTCGACGCAGCGCTGGCAGGTCAGGTCTCCCGTGCCCCTATGTCCTAACCCTCACCCTCGGTTGGCTTGTGAGGGGTCAGTCCCCAGAGCCTGGCTCCAAAGCCCCCCAGATTCGGGACACCCGAGCAATATCGAGCGACTCAGGCTGCCACCCAGAAGGAAAATGCGCCATTTGGTACTCGGGAAAGCATTCAGAGCAGGAGAACTCTGAATGCCCATCCCAAGGAACACACAAATTTTGCGCCCTCTAGTGGCCAACCCTGAGCCTGACACTCAACCTAACCCACGCCCTCAAGACAAACCCCGGGGAAGCAGGCCACAGTGCTGACACGTTGGGCCTGCCGTGCCCCTAAGCCCTCAGCCTATCCCTCGCAGGCTTCTGAGGGCTCTGGCCCCAGAGGCCTGCTCTAAAGCCACAGGGATCGGGGGCACCTGAGCAATACCGGAGGATTCAGCCTGTCTCCCAGAAGGAAACCACACCATTGGGAACTCGGGGCAAAGCTTTCCGAGTAGGAGAACTCTGGGTGCACATCCCAGCGAAATGCCACATTCAACAGCCCCCTGCCCACAAACCCTGAGACTGACATTCACCCTGACCCACACCCCCCACTCAGACCCCCCACCCCCCAAAGCTTGCCCCAGCGTGGGCAGATCAGGGCTGAAACGACCCTAGGCCATAAGCCTATCCCTAGGTTGGCTTCTGAGCTTCTGTCCCCAGAAGCCTGGCTCCAAAGCCCCAGGGATGGCAATAAATGAGCAACACCAGAGGACTCGGCTTGCCAAAAAGAATTCAAACACACTACTTGCAACTCCCGAGAGGGTTCAGAACACAACTCTGAATGCCCATCCCAGCCAACGCACAAATTTGGCGCCCTCTGGCGGCCAACCCTGAGCCTGACACAACCTGACCCACGCCCTCAAGACACACCCCCCAGAGCAGGTTACAGTGCCTGCACGTCAGCCCTGCCGTGCCCCTAGGCCCTAACCGTCACCCTAGAGGCCTCTAAGGGTCTGTCCCCAGGGGCTTGACTCCAAAGCCCTACGGATTTGGGACACCTGACCATTACCAGAGGACTCAGCCTGCCACTAAAACGGAAAACGTGCCATTGGGAACTCCAGTAAGCATTCAGAACAGGAGATCTGTGCTGGTCCATCCCAACGAAACCCAAGTTCAACGTGCCCATGCCACAATCCCTGAGCCTCACACTCCCCCCGACCCACGGCCTCAACTCAGACTGTGGGAAGCTCATCACAGCGCTGGCACATCAGGCCTGTCATGCCCCTCAGCCCTAAGCCTAACCCTAGGTTGGCTTCTGAGCGGTCTTTCTCCAGGGCCTGGCTCCAAAGCACAAAGGATTCGGGACACACGAGCAGTATCAAGGGACTCAGGCTGCCACCCAGAAGGAAACCGCACCACTGGGATCTCCGGAAAGCATTCAGAGCAGGAGAACTCTGAATGCCCATCCCAGCAAAACTACACTTTCTTCGCCCCCTGGCGGCAAACCCTGAGCCTGACACTCAACCTGACCCCCACCTGCAAGACAAACCGCCCATCCCAAGCCCGCCATAGTTCCCGCAGACCAGGAGTGCCGTGCACCTGGGCCCTAACCCTAACCCTCGCTTGGCTTCGAAGAGCTCTCTCCCTAGGTCCCTGGCTCCATGCCCCAGGGATTTTGGCCACCTGAGCAATACCAGAGGACTCAGCCTGACACCACAAAGCAAAATGCGTTATTTGGCACTTCCGAAAGCACTGAGAGCAGGAGACCTCAGCAAGCTCATCCCAGTCATAACCCACATCTATTGGTCCCCTGGCAGCAGACCCTGACCCTGTCACTCATCCTGAACAACGCCATCAACACAGACCTCTGGGAAGCTCTCCCCAGTGTGGACATGTAGGGTTCGCCCTGACTCTAGGCCCTATAAGCATAGGTTGGTTTCTTAGGGTTGTGTCCCCAGAGGCCTGGCTCCTAAACACTATAGATGGGGACATCTGAGCAATACAAGAGGACACAGCCAGCCACCCTGAAGGAAACCACGCCAATTGGAACCCCAGAAAGCATTCGCAGCAGGAGATGTTTGCATGCCAATTCCAGCGAACCTCAACATTCAGAGGACACCCGGCCACCAACCCTGAGCTTGACACTCACCCTGACTCATGCCTTCAACTCAGACCCCAGCTCGCCACAGTGCTGGCACATCGACTGCCTTGCCCCTACGGCCTAACCCTAATCCTAGGTTGGCTTCTGAGGTTTCTTTCCCCAGAGACCTGGCTCCAAAGCCTCAGGGATTCGGGACAGCAGTGCAATACGAGAGGACTCAACCTGCCACCCAGATGGAAAACACACTATTTGGAACTCGAGAAAGCATTCAGAGTAGGAAAACTCTGCATGCCCATCCCAGCGCACTCCTACTTTCAGTGGCTGCAAACCCTGACCTTAACCTCACTGTGACCCACGTGGTCAACTCATGCCCTGGGAAGCATTCCACGGCGCAAGCCGATTGGGCCTGCTACACCCGTAGGCCCTAACCCTTACTCAGGGTTTGCTTCTGTGGGCTCTGTCTCCAGAGGCCTGGCAATAAAGCCCCAGGGATTGATGACACATGGGAAATACCAAAGAACTCAGCCTGCCACCCAGAAGGAAACTGTGCCATTTGGAAACCTGGAACGCATTCAGAGCAGGAGAACCCTACTTACCCATCCCAGCAAAACCCCACATTCAGGGGTCCCCTGGCGGCATACCCTGAGCCTGACACTCACTCTGACCCATCCCCCAACTCAGAGCCCTGGGAAGCATGACACAGTGTTGGCAGATGTGGCTGAAATAACCCTAGGCCATTATCCTACCCCTAGGTTGGATTCTGAGGGATCTGTCCCGAGGCCTGGCTCCAAAGTCCCAGGAAATGGGACACCTGAGCAATACCGGAGGACTCAGGATGTCGCCCAGAAGGAAACCGCACCATTTGGAACTACGGGAAGCATTCAGAGCCGGAGTACACTGCATGCACATTAAAGCACACCTGCACTTTCATTGGCCCCCTTGCCGCAAACCATGAGCTTCACACTCACCCCGACACACGGCCTCAACTCACACCCCCGGGAAGCTAGCCATAGTGCCCGTAGATTCAGCCTGCCAAGCCCCTAAGGCCCTACCATAACCTAGGTTTGCTTCTCAGGAGTCGGTCCTCAGAGGCCTGTTTCCAAAGCCCCAGGAATTGGGACCACCTGAGAAGTACCAGAAGACTCAGCCTACACCCAGAAGGAAACCTCACCGTTTGGACTCCAGAAAGCATTCAGGGCAAGAGAAACCTGCATGGGGTGCCTGGGTGGCTCAGTCGGTTAAGCGACTGCCTTCGGCTCAGGTCATGATCCTGGAGTCCCGGGATCGAGTCCCGCATCGGGCTTCCTGCTCAGCAGGGAGTCTGCTTCTCCCTCTGACTCTCTTCCCTCTCGTGCTTTCTATCTCTCATTCTCTCTCTCTCTCAAATAAATAAATAAAATCTTTAAAAAAAAAAAAAAGAGAAACCTGCATGTCCACCCCATCAATCTCCCACAATCAGTGGTCGGGCCTAAAATCCTGGGCCTGGCACTCACCCTGACCCATGCCCACAACTCGGCTCCCTGGGAAGCTCACCACTGTGTTGGTAGATCGGGCCTGCCAGGCACATAAGCCCTAACCTTAACCTTATTTTGGCTTGTGAAGGATCTGTCCCCAGAGGCCTTCCTCTAAACTCCAGGGATTGGGGACAACTGAGTAATACCAGAGGACACCGACTGACACACAGAAGGAAACCTCGCCATTGGGAACTCCGGAGGCCCATCCTAACGAACCCCCACTGTCAGCGGCCCCCTGGCCAAAATCCCTGGCATGACATTCATCCTGATTCACGCCCTCAACTCAGTCCCCTGGAAAGCCTGCCACAGTGCTAGCAGATCGGGCCTGTCATGCCCGTAGTCCCGAACCCTAACCCTGGCTTGGGTTCTGATGGGTTTTCCCCAGAGTCCTGGCTACAAAGCTCTGGGCATTGGGGACACCTCAATAATAGGAGAGAACTCAGGCTGCCACCGAGAAGGATCCTGCGTCATTTGGAACTACAGAAAGGTCTCTGACCTGGAGAAATCTGCACGCCTATCCCAGCAAACCCCCACATTCCGCTGTACCTCAACAAGAACACTTGACAGTTCAATATGCATTCATGATAAAAACTCTAAACCATCTGGGTATAGAGGGAACATACCTCAAGATAACAAAGTCCATATATGAAAAGCTCACAGCTGACATCATACCCAAGGGTGAAAAGCTGAAAACATTTCCACTAAGACCAAAAACAAGACAAAGAGGGCGCCGGTGGGGCTCAGATGGTTAAGTGTCTGCCCTCGGCTCAGGTCACAATCCCAGGGTCCTGGGATCGAGTCCTGCATCGGGCTTCCTGCTAGGCAGGGAGCCTGCTTCTCTCTCTGCCTCTGCCTCTCTCTGACTCTCATGAATAAATATATAACATATTATAAAAAAAATTAAAAAGACAAAAAAACAAAAAAACAAGACAAAGATGCCCACTCTCATCACTTTCATTCAACACAGTATTGAAAGCCCTAGCCAAAGCATTCAGACAAAAAGAAAAAAAAAAGATGAAATCCAAATAGGAAAACTGTCAGTGTTTGCAAATGACATGATACTATATATAGAATTACATAAAGATTCCAACAAAATTGTTAGAATAAACAAATTCAGTAAAGCTGCAGGATACAAAGTCAATATACAGAGACCTGTTGCATTTCTTTTTTTAAAGACTTTATTTATTTGACAGAGAGAGACAGCACAAGCAGGGTGAGCAGCAGAGGGAGAGGGAGATGCAGACTCCCCACTGAGCAGGAAGTCCGCTGCGGGTCTCGATGACAGCACCCCGGGATGGTGACCTGAGCCACAGACAGATGCTTAACCGACTGAGCCACACAGGTGTCCCAACTTGTTGCATTTCTGTGTACTGAAGACAAACCTTCACAGAGAGAAAACAAGAAAGCAATGCCATTTACAATTGCATCAAGAAAAAAAAAACCTAGGAGAAAAGTAACCAAGAATGAGAAAGACCTGGTACACTGAACACATGTTGGAAAAGGAAGGAAAAACACATGCATGTTGAGGGGGCATGTATGGGTCAAAGAAACACAGGACGACACAAATAAATGGAAGCATACGTCCTGCTCATTAACTGGAAGTTAATCATGTTAACATGTCCACAGCAACCAAAGCAATCTACAGATGTGATGAAATCCCGATCTGAATTCCAGTGCCATTATTCACAGAAATAGAAGACAGCCCTAAAATTCATATGGAATCACAGAAGACACCGAATACCCAGAGCCATCTGGAGAAAGAAGAGAGCAGGAGTCACCACACGCCCGGATTTCAAGCTAGATTACAAAGCTGTGCTCATCAAAACTGTATGGTGCTGACATAGAAAGAGACACACAGGTCAATGGAACCGAATAGAAAGCTCAGGAAATGATAATCATAGCACTTTTGGCAAAGCTTACTTATTAGAGTCAGTACATTAAAGGTATATTTTGACTTAGCTCTGATATAATTATTAACTCTGAAGAGGAATTAATATTTATCTCCTGTTTCAACAGCTGATTCCAATAAATGCATTTCTTTAAACTTGTTTTATATAAACACATATTATTAAATAACAGTGATTTAGAATCCACGTTTTTAAGAAATATTAAAATCACTTTAATAAACCTATCAGGGAAAAGAAACAGAGATATCAATCATCACAACTGACAGCATCACAAAAGACAATCAGACACAATCTCTGATCTGATGGAAGAATATAACATTTTGAGTAGTTCTGCCCAAATGTTAAACCTGTTGAAAGCTATAAATCCGGCAAGTCATTTACAAAAACACACGTCAGAGAAATGTCCTAACAAATAGTATGAACATGTAATCAATAAAGTCCACACTGCATATATTCCAACAGGAAAAATACTTTCCCAAAAAATAAACTGTAAAACAAAAAAATGAAGGAGGAGGAGAAGGAAGAGGAAGAGGAGGAGGAGAAGAAGAAACCTGAGAAACTAACCCACACATGTATGGCCTTAACTTACGACACAGGAGCAGAAAATATACAACGGGGAAAGGACTGCCTCTTCAGTGAACGGTCCTGGAAAACCGCACACTACATGCAGAAGAATGGACCTGGATCGCTTTCGTAGAGCACACACAAAAATTTTAAATGGATGAATGACTTGAATATAAGACCGGAATCCATAAACCTCCGAGAACAAAACACAGGTAGTGAGTTTCTCGACATTGGTTTTGGCAAAGAGTCTTTTAGATCGGACACCAAAGGCAAAGGCAACAAATGCAAAAATAAACAAGGGGAACGACATCAAACTGAAATTTCTACATGGCAAAAGAAACCATCAAAACTTAAAAGGCAACCTACCCAATGAGAAAAAAAAATCTGCAAATCATATGTGTGAGAAGAGGCTAATATCCAAAATATACAAAACACTCATACAAATCAAAACACACAGAAAAACCTCTATAAAAAATGGGGAGAATATGTGAATAGGTACTTTCCAAAGATGGCACCCAGGTGGCCAAAAGACACAGAAAAAGTTGTTCAACATCACTAATCGTCGTCAGGGAAACCTAAGTCAAACCCATAATCCGCTATCTCCTCACACCTGTCGGGATGGCATTTGTCCCAGAGACAGACACCAGGTGCCAGGTGTGGTCAAGGGTGTGTAGACAAGGGGACCCTGTGCACTGTTGGTGGGAATGTACATTGGTGCAGCACCTGTGACAGAGTATGGAGGTTCCTGGAAAAATGAATCCAACTACCACATGACCCAGTGATTGCTCTGGGTGGATTTATTTGGAGAACACAAAAACACTACCTCAAAAAGATAGATGCACTCCCATGTTCACTGCAGCATTCTTCACAGTAGCCAGACATAGAAACAGACACCTTGGGAGCATTATGCTAAGTAACTCAGACACAGAAAGACAAATACCAGATGTTCATGGACGTTCCACATGGAAAAAAAAAATACTGAATGCACAGATACTGAGAACAGATTGCTGGTTGCCAGATCCAGGGATGGGGGGGAATGGGGGAAGGTGGTCAAAGGCACAATGTTTGGGCGCCTGGGTGGCTCAGTTGGTTAAGCGACCGCCTTCGGCTCAGGTCATGATCCTGGAGTCCCGGGATCGAGTCCCACATCGGGCTCCCTGCTCAGCGGGGAGGCTGCTTCTCCCTCTGACCCTCTTCCCTCTCGTGCTATCTCTCATTCTCTCTCTCATATAAGTAAAAAAATCTTAAAAAAAAAAAAGGCACAAGGTTTGAGTGATAAAATGCATAAGTCATGAAACGTTCTGTGCAGCATGGAGACTAAAGCTAACCCTGCAGGATGGCGTACAGGTTCCCCCGCTATTTGAAAGTAGTTTCCTTCCTTCCTAGGAAGGAAACCTTTCACAGCAAGAACCTTTCACACCTCCAAAGGAGGAATCACCATTCATTTCTATAGAAAAAAATCACGTGCTCAGACTCCAAAAACGACTTATCTTTGGCTTTTCCTAGGCCTCGGGACACGACTTCCTAACAGATGCCCAAAATAAATGGAGATGAAGCACAGCAGATGCTCACAGACACAATTCAAAGTGCTGGGGGCTGGACGTGGAGAGCGGTTCCCAGGAAAGACCTGGTTGAGGTGCACGCCGCCTCTGCAGTGGCTCCCCGCAAAACAGATGATGAACGCAATGCTCACTTTTCGACTTTTTTCATCAGAGCGAAATCCTCTTCAGGATTCCTCCTGTTATTGAAGCCGGGTAATGACACAGATCTTTAAAAAAAAAAAAAAGCCATGTGTACCGTGAACTTTTAAAAATTGGGGGATACTTGTACTTGAAAGTTGCTGAGGGAGTAGATGTTAAATGTTCTCCTGGACACGCACATCAGCAGATCCACCGTGAAAGGCACCTTCCTGAGCATGCGGAACACAGATGACCTCCTATCCCCAGAAACCTCCTCCTTCCCCTCGCTCAGGACAACAAGCCACAGCTAGGAGTTACCCCAATTCCTCCTTTCTCCCATTCCCAGTATCTAGCCCATCAGCAAATCTGGTGAGCTCCATCTTAAACGTACCCAGAATAGGACTGACCACTCCTTCCAAGGCCACCTGTCCAGTCCACACTAGAGGCCATCTCTTGCCTGAGTTCCTGGAAAAGCTTCATCATGGACCTCCCTTGCCCATCCTCAACCCTCTGTCATCTGTTCTCAACACTGTAGCCAGGATGGCCCAGTGAAAGAGGGTCCCATGGGGTCACAGCACTGAAATGGCTTTCTGTCTCCCTCTGTCACCTCCCTGAGGTCATGTCCTAGGCTGTCTCCCATGCCCACAGGGCCTTCTTGCTACTTCTGGACAAACCTGGTACGCTCCTGCCCTGGGACTTTTGCACGTGCTTTCCTTCCATTTAGAGTGCTCTTGATGTGCTATCACTCACCTTCTTTAGATCTTCACTCAAGGATCACCTTCCTAGTGAAGTCCCACCTGGCTCTATGTGAATAGCAAGCACCACCCTTACCTCCCCTGCAGCACCCCAGCCCTGTCTCCTGCTCTGTATTTCTGCAGCAGTTATCACAGTCACCAGTCCATCTCGGCAGGGCAGAAACGAAGGCCTACACTGACGCTTTCACCACTGACTCCCTCCGATTTCCTGGTCCAAAGCCCCAGGGGAAAAGGTGCCCCAGGGGTCTTGCACAGCCAGGATGCCAAGGACCAGGGGTCCATCGACTGCACCCTGAACACTATCAGGAAAATGAGCCACACGAGGAATCCACCTGCCCATGAGACCTGAAACCAGACACCTCCCTCAATTACAGGTGAGCACTCACACTTCCTCTCCTTGCCTGAGGTGCTCATCTGAGAAAGGTGAACAGAGACCCATCCCAGGATCCAACTCTCCCTCTGGCCAACGTCCTGGGAAACAGACATCTCTCCTCCCTGCACCAACCACCTGGGATTGACGTCCAGAATACTCCTGCAGTCAGGCAGAGTGGTGCACCTGTCCCTCTTTCCTGTGATATCATCACAAACCAGGCTGTGCTGCACATTTTCCAGGAAGGAGCCTGCAGCGGCATCAACAGGCCGACCAGGCTTGGCCTCAGTCTCGCACATCAGGCCCCATGCAGAAGTAGAACTGCACGGATACTGGTGTCCTGTGTGGCCTTGGACCCTAATGGCAGGAGCTGAGATTTCAGTTCCAGATGAAAAGTGACCTCTTGCACACAGCACAGGAATATGGAGAGGATTTCTCAGGGGTGGGGCTCTGGAAGAACTGCTTCTGCTGGCTGAATTCACACACACCAGGCAGAGGACATCTGCTGTGCCTCCTCTGAGGAAGCAGGGGGCACAATGAGCAAGAATCGATAATGCTGCCTGTGGGCTGCTTCCCACCAACCACCCTGCTGAGCCGAGGGCTCAAGCACCAAACAGGAAGCAACTCTCTCATCACATCTGCAGCAGGAGGGCTGGCCAGGGAGTACAGCCCAGTCCCTGTCCCTGTAGCAAGCTGGCCTGTCCATCATGAGCGACGGTCCACCACCACGGCATCACAACCTCCCAGCTATCTGATCCGACTACCCCGCCAGGCTCAGACCTGCTCACACAGTGAGTCATAAGACCCAGCGACGTCTTTCCACTCCAGCTCAATGCTTCTCACAGAGAAGCAAACTCCAGCCTCACAAATGTGCTCACCGTTAGCTCTGGAATTCCCTGGGTGGCGTCTACACTGGCCACACAGATGTCCCATCCAGACCACTCCACAAATACCCTAGGGTTTCAAGCCACTTTCAAACTGCCTTTAGAAAGGCAGGAACTAGCCCGATTAGGCACACCAGCCAAGTGACTCGATGTGCTGGAAACTCGGACAACATCCTCGCTGAACACCAAGGCTTCCAAGTCCGAGCTTCAAACCTTCGCTCACTGGGCATTGAGCACCATGTCAGCATCAACACTGCTCTTTCAATTCACTTGTCTCCCATTCCTTAAAATCAGAAACCAAGCTCCAGTCACCACTCCATTTTCCCTCCAGAAAAATAAGGCAAATGACAGAATAAAACACTACGTGTGCACAGCACACTAATCGAAATATAATTCCTTGGTCTTTCTCATACGGACAGCCCTACATTACCCATACTAATGAGAGAGGCCACGAGTTCAATCATTATATATATATATATATTTGACCTTGTGTTTTTCCTTACGATATTTGTATCTCGAAGTCAATGTCTATATTGTTTTCTTAAAATAATAATAATAATAATAATGACATGGTCACATAAGGGTCTGGATCTCCATAGCCACACGACATCCAGATAAGGATGAAGACACTACCTCAGCCCACGAAGTGAAGCCCTTTCCCTCAGGGATCCCGACATGCCTCACGGGATGATGAGTTCCTTTGCTACGTGGAGTTGTCCGAGTACAAAGGATGCAGGCACCCTCCAGGATTCCTTCCGTTTTCTTCATAAATTCCCCAGCTCAAGTCACAAGTGACTCACCGGGTCAAGCTTCCAGAGCCCAGGATGGGCCACGTAAGCAGCCCCCTCAGGGAAGGCTAACAGGGGGCTCAATTTCCTCTGGGAGCACGATGTGCCACTCCCCGAGCTCCTAAAGAACCTACATTCCTCCATGTGTCCCTCTCACAAAGGGCAGGGCACCCTGTTACAGCTCTGAGGCTGTGCTTACTTTAAAACATAATTTCTAATCTCGGAATGTGGTTCATGGAAGAGGAAAACATAAACACCCACCAAGGATTCTCATAATATTTCGGAAGATTATTTTCCCACTGTTTAATTAAATCGGGATATAAAAACACACAGATAGCCCCTTCCACTAGCAGGTATGATTCACTTTGGTGATGGAAAGAAGAGCAGGAAATAAAAGAGTAACAGATGTTCCGATGACCTGTCATTTCCATAATCAAAGTTTTGAAACTTCACACACACAAAGAAAGAAGCTCAAACAAACGTCTTGGCCTGGCAACTCTGAGACGTCTGAACTGGAGTGACAGGGACAGATGATGACGTCGTGTGTGTTGGGTGAGGCTGGTGGCACAGAAGAAGGTGCTCGGCCAGCTCTCCACCTGGGCCTCACCTGTCCTCGGCCAGGAACCTCCTCACGGCCCTCACCTGTCACCACTCTCACCCGGGAGACCCAAAGCCACCCCTGGAGCCCGCCCTGCCCACACCCTCCTGCTCGATGCACTCAGCTCTCCTCTGAGACCCCTGTCAGCTTTACCCAGACCTGGAACTCCCCATCCGCTGCAGAGCTCCAGGACTCCCCCTCTTCTTCCAAAATGACACTGGCCCAAGGCTTTCATGAGAAAGGTGGAAGGCTACCTAATGAATGGTTCACTACTTTCCCCTTCTGTCGTATTTCTCTCCACTTACCTTCCTACCTGGGCAAACTGTAAGGAACGTATCAATGGAACATGGACATGCTCTGAGACCTGCTTCTTTCATTGCAGCCTTCTGAGGACTCCTTGTACAATAAAACACCGTATCCTATGACGGGGGGGTTTAAAACTATTATTCACAGAATAATACAGCCCAAATCACCTCATTTTTAATTGCTTTTCATTAGGCAGAACAGTTTCTGTGAAAAAAGCCTTTCCATAGATATTTGATTCCAGCAATTTCATAAGGAGTCAATGGAAGCTCTGTGGGATAACCTGACTCACCTAGGGTTGGGCAAGCAGTTCCAGAACTCAAACCAGTGCTCCTGACGCCAAGCCCCTTGATGCCACCAGCATGCAGAATTCTCAAAGACTCTCCTTCTGACTCCACCACCAAAGAAACTGCAGAGAAAATCAGCATGTCAAAACATCTAGACGACACATATAGAAAAACTAGAAAGTCAAGCTCAACTTTTTTTTTTTTAATATTTATTTATTTGACAGAGAGAGACACAGCGAGAGAGGGAACACAAGCAGGGAGTGGGAGAGGGAGAAGCAGGCCCCCCGCGGAGCAGGGAGCCCGATGCGGGGCTCGATCCCAGGAACCCGGGATCATGACCTGAGCCGAAGGCAGACGCTTAATGACTGAGCCACACAGGCGCCCCTCAAGCTCAACTTTTAAACAGTAAAAGGCTGCTTTGAATAATTTTGATTTTTCCCTCGACCCTAACTGTAACTCTTCTGATGAAAAGACTAATCAATTATTAAACATCACCTTTGACAAATGACATCATCCAAGTCTGTATCTGACGATAAAAAGCCAACTAACTCTAGATGCTGGCCACTCAACCATATCCTAGGCCCAAATGAATAAACACTGTTAGATGAAGGAACAAATGATATGTTAAAAACACACAGAGTAAATTTCACCTTCCCTTTCTAATAAAGGTTACTTCTAGGAAACAGATGATCAGAATCTATTTTGTAAGCAATAAATGAATAGAGAAAATGGGATCCCCTGCACCTGCAATCTTCTACCTGCAGGGAAATTAAGTAACTCCTGCACCAAATGGAGAATGCTGACAGCTACTGAAGTTTTACTTCGTGGCTCAACTAGAGAAAAGAGGAAAGCCCAGGAGGTTTGGGGTTCACGAGAAGTTTTACCTCCAGTCCTGACATGATGATGACACTGTGCCAAATGGACCTGCTGCTCTCTCTGAACGCTGACGTCCTGTGACAAGCTGCATCACTGACTCACAGGCTGATGTTCAAAACATTGAGTCTCCTGGAGCCAGAGCAGATAAGTGCTGTCAGGTGGGGATGAGAAGGCACCTCCGACCTATGGCCTGCACACCTGCTTCGGTTTCTGGGAGAAGGGGAAACACACGCTTGTCTCTTAAGTAGTAATTATCTTCATTCTAAAGTAGACCAATGACTTTGACCTTTTTGGAAAAGCGAAATTACTCTTCCAAATGAAGACCTCAACTCATCTGTTCCTCATGCAACTTGCGTGGGGTCTGGTTTACTCCAGCCTCCAGGCCCCCACCTGGAAGACCCTCCTGCACCATCCTGTCAGCCCATTACCACCATCCCCGGGGGACATGGGGCACAATGCTGAAGTTGGGGGATGACTCTGGGGCTTGTTACCACCACACCTGTGCCTGGGGGAGCAGGAACACGGAGGGCCCTCCCAGACGATCATAAGGGGCCATTACCACCATCCCCCTGAGGACATGGGGCACAATGCTGAAGTTGGGGGACGGCTCTGGGGCTTGTTGCCACCGCACCTGTGCCTAGGGGAGCAGGGGACACCCTGCTGAACTCGGGGTGCTGCTCAAGGTCCATTACCTGCACTGTGCCAGGGGACAGGGGGCACCCCACTGAAGTTGGGGACTGTGTGCGGTCCTTACGTGCACTCTTCCAGGGGAACGAGGCAAACCCCGAAATGTCCGCAACCCATCCCACAAAAACTCGGGTGAGCGGGGCCCTGGAGTTCACGGGGCTGGGGGATATGGCCAGTTGAAGGACTTTCAAGGGAAAAAGAAAACTCATCTGAGTTCGCGGGATTAGCTCACTCCTCGCCACCTTCGGGGACCCCCAACTCCCACCCAGGGCGCACCCTGCCCCCGGGGACCCCCACCCCAGCCCACAGCGCGCTCTCACCCAGCCGGGAACGCCACAGGTGAACTCCCTGGGAGCGGGCCGAGCTGCCCGACCTCTGCAACCCCGGGGCAGCTCCGGGTCCTCCCGCAGAGGTAGCTCCACCCCCACGCGGTGGTTGGTCGGGGGAGGGTGGTGCCCCGAGCCCATTGGATGCCGCGCCTGCCTCTACCGGCCAACCCGCCCTCACGCCCGCGGCTCCCCGCGACCGCAGGTGGTCCAGGAGGCCCCTCCTCAAGCCAGCACCTGGCTCGGCGGCGCAGGCATGGGCGGGGGTTATGGGCGGGGTCCGCCCCAGGCACACACCCGGCCCATTCCGCGGACGCCTCGGGCTTCAGACCACCCCCAGAGCCCTGCCCCTTCCCTTCCTGCACCAACCCTGCCTGCAGAGCTGTTCCTGGCCCCCCGCAAGGTCAGCCCCACTCGGACCTTCCGAGGCTTTGGGCTTTAGGAAATGCAAGGGTTTCACGCATTTCCAAGGCAGTTTTAAAGCCAAAAAGTAACTCTCTAGGCGGGAAGAGCTTCACTTTCTGGTCTCACCCATGGAGTGGATAGTGCTTCTTGGACCTTCAAAGCATCCTTGTAGGATGAGCTCTTTTATGCTGGAATATATATATACATATGCTTGGTTCTGCAGGGAAGCTCCAGGATGAAGAACAGCCGCCCTTCTGTGCTGTTGGAGTCGTGAACCAGGAACATTTATTTTTCACTTAAAACGAAAACGTATTGTTATTGTCGACACTAAATGAGCAAACCCTTCTAAACAGCTGAGAGAGAAAGGAAGAGAGTTTTATTCAAACCCACCGCAGGACAGCTGCCTGGGAGACACAATCTCCAGAAAGAAGGGAGTGCTCCGGGGAAGGAACATCTGGGGCAGGTTTATATATTTGTTCTGTGTTGTTTTACATACAGAGTTACACATCGTCATGAGGGAGAACGTTCCAGAAACTTATAGACTTCTTCCTACGTTTTCCGTTTGTGCAAGTCGGTATGACTTTAATCTTATGGGAGCCAGAGAGGTTCTTCCGTTTTTCTTATCTTTATGTTTGCAATGGCATTTTGGGGTTATCTTTTTCTTCTCAAACCAGATGTACAATATGTGCTTGGGACAGAAATAGGACCCACGCTCTGAGGTTTTGCCCATTCGGAGCTTAGTAAAATGTTAAAGGATAGCTTCTCTGGGAGCCCAGGATCCGGGCCCACGGATGGTAAAAGATTAAAATTTCCATTATTGTTAGAACTACTACTCAAGGGAGGAACTTGAGACAAAAGTACCTTTAACGATAGTACCAAGAAATCAAAATGATGCCTACAGAAGTTTACCTGTTCCATGGTCCACACAGGTAACAGAGGGGTTCAGAGACGCTGGGCTCCTCCCCGTCTCCTGCCCAAATCTCTGAAGCACACAGATAACTTAAAGTCAGAATTTTAGAACTACTAGACATCTTAGAGATGTCTGGCACCATTCCCTTAGACTACAGAATAAAACAGAGTAGCCCATTTTCACAGCACTAATGGAAACATGAAGTGCTCCTAAAGCTTGGATACACTGTCTCAGTTCTTTCCTTGCTGATTTTGACTAATGTAAGTCATAGTCCTACCATATAAACACTACGATGGTTGGGAAGGAAATAATCGTAGCTAAGAGACTATTTCAGCTGTGTTTATAAGCACTGTCTCACTTCGTAGAAGAGGCTGAGCTGAGTGTTTTTAAATACTATTTCAGACCTGTCTTACGGTACACTCTGATCATACCAGAGCCTGAACCAATTAAAAAAAGATAGTTCTTTCAGTAACTGTAATATTAGAAAAATATTATAATGTCTCTATTCCTAGAGATCGTGGAGTATCTCACTCAAAGATCCTTCAATTACGATGGGCAGAGGTTAAAAGGCCAACTGAATTCATTCCAGTTGGCCACACAACATAAAATTCCTGATCCTTGATATGTTTCCAGATAGAGAAGACCAGAGATAAGAGGGAAATAGCAGGGCACCTGGGTGGCTCAGTTGGTTAAGCGACTGCCCTCGGCTCAGGTCATGATCCTAGAGTCCCAGGATCGAGTCCCGCATCGGGCTCCCTGCTCGGTGGGGGGTCTGCTTCTCCCTCTGACCCTCCCGCTCTTGCGCTCTGTCATTCTCTCTCTCTCTCAAATAAATAAATAAAACCTTAAAAAAAAAAAAGAGGGAAATAGTACCGTGTATGGAATAACAAGGGATTTGGAGTCAGTTTGAAGATCCCACTTAGGTCTCTGACACTCAAATCCTCTGTGACTCGTATCGTTTCTGAGCCCCTGTCTAACCATCTAGAAAATGTGACTAATAATACCTACCTCATAGTTTAGAAGTTCAAGAGGGAGAATTCCACCAAGAGCCAGTGTGATGGCGCTCAACGGCAGGTGCTCAGGAAGCCATAATTACTATTTGGATCTATTTCTTTTCCAGATAAATGAACACGTGTTGAAACCCTATTTCTAATAGATGACTCACAAGATGATTTTCAAACCTTAAGGAAGGTCAAGAAGCTGCTATTGTGTCATCTTTCACTCAGAAATCATGTTGTTGGACTGGTGAGGACAATACAATAGCACCATCGTCACTAGGAGTGTGGAGCTTCCCATTTCCACATGGCCATGTTGTCCCCCTTAGCTCAGGGCCGCCAGAAAGGGCAGCCGGGGGCGACCACATACCAAGGCTGCCAGGTGTGGCTGAGGCAGGCAGAACTCGGACTTAAGCCTCAACTCCTGTCTACCTTATTTATAGTGCTCTCCATGGATAGAATGCCGTTGTCTGTGAGCTCTGATGTAGGAAAGATCGAGAATTTCCATTGTGATTCCCTCTCTGACCCTTAGGGTATGTAGCAAATTTACATTTAAGTTTTAAGCATTGAGGGACTTCCTGGTTTTCTTGTCATTATGACTATGGCTCAATTCCCCTGTGGTCGAAGAATATAATCTAGTTAATTTCAGGCTTTTAAAATGTGTAGACTTGATTCACGGCCCAACGTATCGACTATTTGGTTAAATATTCTAGGACCACTTGAAAATAATGTATTCTGCACTTACTGTGTAATGTTCCATATATGTCAATTAGATCCCATTTCTTACCAATGTTTTGTCTGCTTTTCTATCAGATATTGAGAAAGATATATTAAAATCTTCAAACAATGCTACTTTACTCAACATTACATTGGAGAATCTCCCAAGTGTTTTAAGCCAAGAGAAACAAGAAGAATACCCATTGAGGAGATAATTGTGACTATTCACAGATAATATGACGATGTACATAGAAAATCCAAAGTAGTCTATAAATACACTATTAGACTTAAAAATGGAAAGCTTGCAAATCTTAGAACCAAGGAAGCAATACAGAAAGCAGCCAGGGGGAAGAGATTTCTTACGTACGGAGGGAGGAACATCAGAATAAGGTCAGAATAACACCAGGGAACTGGCAAGCCAGAAAGGGCTGGAAAGACATGTTCACGGTACTAAATGAGAACATGCGGCCAAGGATACATAGCCAGGGAAATGTTGCAAAAGAAAACCAAACTTGGGGCATCACAATGACTGACTTCAATCTATATTACAAATCTGTGACAGGATGGTATTGGCACAAAAACACATAGATCAATGGAACAGAACAGAGACCCTAGAAATGGACCCTCAACTCTATGGTCAACCAAACTTTGACAGATCAGGAATGAATGTCCAATGAAAAAAAGACAGTCTCTCCAATAAATGCTGCTGGGAAAAGTGGATAGCCACATGCAGAAGATTGAAACTCGACCATTCTCTTACATCATTCACAAAGATAAACTCAAAATGGATGAAAGACCTCAAAGTGAGACAGGAGTCCATCAAAATCCTAGAGGAGAACAGAGGCAGTAACCTCTTCGACATCAGCCACAGCAACCTCTTTCAAGACAGTCTATAAAGGCAAGGGAAACAGAAGCAAAAATGAACTTTTGGGACATCATCAAGATAAAAAGCTTCTGCACAGCAAACGAAACAGTCAACAAAACTAAGAGGCGACCCATGGAATGGGAGAAGATATTTGCAAATGACATTACAGTTGAAGGGCTGGTATCCAAGATCTATAAAGAACTTCTCAAACTCAACACCCCACCAACAACAACAAAATAATAATAATAATCCAATCAAGAAATGGGCAGAAGACATGAACAGACATTTCTCCAAAAAAGACATAAAAATGACTAACGTTTACCATCACTAGCCATCATGGAAGTTCAAGTCAAAACCACAATGAGATACCACCTCACACCAGTCAGAATGGCTAAAATTAACAAGTCAGGAAACGACAGATGTGTGAGGATGTGGAGAAAGAGGAACCCTCCTTACACTGTTGGTGGGAATGCAAGCAGGTACAGTCACTCTGGAAAACGGTATGGAGGTTCCTCAAGATGTTAAAAATAGAACTACCCTACTAACTAGCAATTGCACTACTGGGTATTTACCCCAAAGATACAGACATAGTGAAAATAAGGGGCACCTGAACCCCAATGTTCATAGCAGCAATGTCCACAATAGCCAAACTGTGGAAGGAGCTGAGATGCCCTTCAACAGATGAATGGATAAAGATGTGGTCCATATATACAAGGGAAGATTACTCAGCCATCAGAAAGGATACATACCTACAATTTGCACTGAAGTGGATTGAACTGGAGGGGATTACGCTAAGGGAAATAAATCAAGCAGAGAAAGACAGCTATCATATGGTTTCACTCATATATGGAACATAAGGAATAGTGTGGAGGACCACAGCAGTAGGGAAGGAAAACTGAGTGGGAAGAAATCAGAGAGGGAGACAAATCACGAGAGACTCTGGACTCCAGGAACCTAACTGAGAGTTACAGAAAGGAGGGGGGTGGGGAGATGGGGTATCTGGGGGTGATGGGTATTAAGGAGAGCACATGATGTGATGA
The DNA here is from genome assembly GCF_037043125.1 of Eumetopias jubatus. NCBI lineage: Eukaryota > Metazoa > Chordata > Mammalia > Carnivora > Otariidae > Eumetopias > Eumetopias jubatus. Next base: position 107,100,757 of record NW_028274810.1, on the reverse strand, counting down.
GCACTGGGTTATATGCAAATAATGAGTCATTGAACACTACATCAAAAACCAAAGATGTACTATATGTTGGCTAACTGAACGTAATTAAATAAGTAAATAAATAAATATGCTTTCTACATGAAAAACAAATAATAATGAGTACAGAATTTCAGATTTGCAAATGGAATGTTCTCAAGATATGTATCACAGCAGTGTAAATAGACTTCACACTACCGGACTTTATACTGAAAATGTTTAAAATGGCAAAATCAATGTTAAATTTTTTACAGTTTTTTTTATTTTTTTATTATGTTAAGCACCACATATTACATCATTTTACCCTTCCTACTATCTTCTTCTTTTTTCTTAACATATAATGTATTATTTGTTTCAGAGGTACAGGTCTGTGATTCAACAGTCTTACACGATTCACAGCGCTCACCATAGCACATACCCTCCCCAATGTCTATCACGCAGCCACCCCATCCCTCCCAACCCACCCCCACTCCAGCCACCCTCAGTTGGTTTCCTGAGATTAAGAATTCCTCATATCAGTGAGATCTTATGATAGATTTTTTACCATTTTTAAAAGTACATTCTGTATGATTCCATTTTTATAAAGATTTTATTAATTTATTTTAGAGAAAGAGCATGGCACGAGAGTGGTAGTAGACACAGGAGGTGGAAGAGAGAATCGTGAGCCCGCGCTGCCCTGAACACAGACCCTACGTGGGGCTCAATCCCACACCATGAGATCACATCCTGAGCCAAAATCAAGAGTCGGCAGCTTAACGGACTGAGCCACCATCCATCTCCTCGGGCATTAGTACTGGTGCATTGCCTGCTCTCTCCACCACCGCTGTGCTGAACACTCCTGAAAACACATCTGTGAAAAACCGGCCAGAGTTTCCGGGGGGGAGTCTGAGGCCAAGCACTGCCAGGTGATGGGTGCACCTGCGGCCTGGGATGGGTGCTGCTCACTGTTTTCCAGGCCTGGGGTGCCCAACACCCTTCTTTCCATGGAACCTGCAGGGGACCCCCATGTCCTCAGGTACCTGAGGGCAACCCGGCCCAGGAATTCACTTTCTCTAGCAGAGGACAGATGGGACTTCTTTCTCTGGCCAGGAGTGTGAACCCTGATCCCGGGAAAGGAGAGCTCTCCTGGACTCCTCGCCCAGCCAGGCAGCTGTGGCCATGATGTATGTGACGGAGCCAGAGCGGCTGGGACTTGGAGGGAATGAGTGCCTTAAACCAGCCTTGTGTGGGGCATGCGGGAGCAACAGCCCCTGCTTCTTGGGGAGCAGTGATGTGTGCAAAAGGGAGGAGGCTGGGGTGGAGCCTTCCAAGCCGCACCACAGTCTCTCCCTTGGTTCTCAAACCAGCAGGAAGGGACCTCCAAGGGCAGAGACCAGACTCCAGGAGGATGCCTATCCAGGGAAAGGGGGTCCGCTGGAGGGCAGTGAAGCAGCCAGCCCCACCGACCCACAGGCCATTTGCACAGGATCACCTCCCGCACTTCCTCAAAACGTTGTCCGTCTTCGTGTGTGGACAGTGACTGGCCCACTCAGGGCTGGTGCACTTCCAGAGGAGGGCTAGAAACTTTTCAGTGCTTGCTCATGGGTCAGAGGACCACCGCCAAAGAAGCAGAAGATATCCCTCTTCCTCCGGAGCTGAGGAAGGCAGCCACCGTCCTGGGGCGGGACCGGGTCCAGGAGTGTGTTCTTTCTGAAGCCCCTGCCTTCCATGGGCGTTGCTATGCCTGAGAAAGGCCCCCTCAGCCCCAGAGTCAGGAGCAGTGAGGAGCTGTCTCCAACCCTGGCCCAGGATCACGACCCCAAACCATCCTGTCTTTGGGAGGACAGGTCTCCTGCAGGAGCCAGGGAGGGGACTGGCCCCTCTCCCCTCCCCAGGTCTAGGACTCCCAGGACCTGCAAGAGCTCTTCATCTGAGGAGGAGTCATGGAGAGCAAGTGTGACTCGTCAGCCCAGCAAGTGAAAGAACCAAACCCCAACGCTCAGGTTCTAACACAAGCAGAATTTCAATGTACTGTTTGGGGGCAGCCTCCTCCCCTCTTAGGCCTACGGGGCCTTGGGGGACCCCAAGGAAAGTCTTCTTTGTTCTCCTTCCCTCAGAGAGAGGAGCTGGCCCCGTGTGCCGGGGTCCCCACCGTGTCCCAGGGCTGAGGAAGAGCCACACACAGGGGCCTGGTGTCAGGAGTGTGGTCGGCCACTGCTCCTGGGCTCCCAGCCAGGGGCCTGGCGGCTGCATGGAAGAGCTGAATTGCTTTTGGGGGAAGGAGTGCTCACTGCCCACACCGCTCGCCATCCCCCTCCGCACTCTGCAATCCAGGCTCTGTGCCCAGCTTACATCAATCACCAGCACTCCACATGTTCCTGCCATGGGAGGGATCATTCAGCATCACCCCATTGCACAGAGGAGGAGAGCGAGGCCCAGAGAGGGGAGGTAAATGGCTCCAGTCCCAGAGCTGGTCAGCAGAGAAGCTGGAAAGCCAGCCCTCCGGAGCCCCTGCTAGACCAGCCAGAGACTCCCTGAGTTGAAAGCGAGCCCTCCCCTGCCTGACCAGCCACGCACTGGCCCCTGACCTTCATGATGGCCTGTTCTTGACCGTGAAGGTGAGCTGGCCGACTAGGAGGGGAGTCCAGCTGGTGGAACAGGCTGTAGCTACAGGACAGAGTGACACGTCTGAGCTAGCAGGGGCCACACTCTGGTCTCCCTCCCGGAGCTTGCCTGGGAGCTGGAATCTGGGTGCCCTAGGGGCCAGCACACAACAGGGTCTGCACTGACCAGGGAGCCATGGCCCCCAGGGAGAGTCCACTCTGCCCTCTCCCCGCACCTGCCTGGCCTCACCTCTCCTCACTGTGGGGCTGCAGGACCTGGAACCAGGCCCCATAGGGATGGCTCGGTTCCAGCTTGTAATGATTTTGCAGCTCCCGGAGCCCCTGGATTTCCTGGGGCTGGAGGGAGGACTGGCTGTGGACCAACTGGGCTGGGGAGGATGCGGGGCCTTGTGGAGAGTGAAGGATGGGGCAGGGGCCGAGTCCTGGGGCCACGGCTCATGTCTAAAAAGGGCTGAAATCCCTGAATGCCCACGGGGTCCCTCATTACAGTAACGACCCCCTTCCCACTCGGGCAACCTGCTGGTGGGCCCCTCCTCCCCGGCCTCCTTCCCGCCCCTCTGACTCCAGCCGGGGCTGCAGCCAGAGACAGGCTGGACCTCTGTCCCGGATCCTGCCAGGAAGACAAGGCAGAAGGAGGAGAGGAGAAGGGGAAGGGGCAGACTGATCTTCTCCCTGTCCTGAGTCGGCCTCCACTGATGCCTCCAGGTCCTCTGGCCCAGCCCTGCACTTAGCTGGACCCTGAGAGGGAGTCTGCATTCCAGGCCAGCTGGGTGGGGGGTATTCAATGAACTGTGTGTCCCCAGATGTCCTACCCACCTGGTCTTTCACCCTAAGGCCTGCTGCCCAGGGTGGGCATGCTTGCGAGGCCCAGCAGACCTTGGGGCCACAGAGCAGTTGGCTGTGGTGAGGGAATGTGTGGGACCGGTCAGGTGCAGAGCCATGGGGCTCATGTACATGCGCTGCAGGGCTGGTTCACCGTACAGGTGCTGCGTGCAGGTCTCCTTTGCACACCTGGCCATGACACACCTGGCTGGCCCTCTCGGTGGGGAGGCCTGGGTGCCTGGTGCACCTGTCCCCCACCTACCCCTGGAGGAGCGGCCACGTTCAAGCGTTTCCATGTCCAACCCTCAGGGACAGTTGGGAACCTGAGTCAAGAGAGGCAGGGACTGCTCCAAGACAAATGAGGGTGCAGAGCCCAAGGAGCAGGGCTGCTCTCCAGTCCTGGGCCAGCCCCAACCCTCCCATGAGGGTCGCTTTGGGGGTGAGAGCCGCTCAGATCCTCGGGGAGAGCTACCCACCATGTCCCATGTGGGGACATGACCTTGGCATCCCCAGGCATGTAGAGGCATGTGCACCTGCACACCCACCCAGACAAACACACCACTCTGACTGCCCAGCTGGGGGTCAGAAGGGGAGGACACCCAGGGAGAGAGGTGGGTGACAAGGGGGAAAGAAGAAAGAGGTTGGAGACACCTGGGCCATGGGGCAGGGCATCAGGACTCCTGGCAAGGACCCAGATCCATAGCATGGGGAGGGGAGACAGCCCAGGCTGATGGTCAGGGGTCCCCAAGGGACCCCAGGGGGTTGCCAGGGCACTGGGAAAAGACAGGGTCTGGGTTCCGGTGTCCACCACCATCCTGGGCACTTGGGAGTAGGAAGAGATACCCACCCCCAAGTCCAGAGGGGCTACAGCCCAAAAGGCCTCAGCTTCCTCTGCTGTCACTTGGGCTGCAGAGATGCAGTGTCCCAAGGGTCCCACGGGCTTGTAGAAGAGCCTGTTGGCCTGGGATCTCCATCCCCGACCCCCTGTGATCCCAGTCTTGGGAAAATGCTTTCTACCCCCTCGAGGTCCTTCTCAGCAGAGGACAGACTCGGGGCTTGGGGAGCTGAGGACCTGGCTACGCAGAACGTGGCAGAGCACTGGGCCACCAGTCTGGAGACCAAGGTCAGGGCCCTCCTTGTTGCAGCCTCAGGGTCCCCATGTGGAAGAGGATCCAGAATCACTGCTCTGGTCAGGGTGAGGAGGCCTTAGGAAGGAATGGAGCACCGGGACCGGAGAGGGAAGCAGGGACAAGGGAGGCTTCTGAGGTTTCTCACATCGCCCATGGAACCCACAGATCCTGCTCCTGGGAGAGACACAGACAGAGAGACAGAGAAGGAGACAGAGAATGAACACAGGACAGAGGGAACCAGGAGAAGTCACAGACTCCATCAGCTTGGAAATGACATCCTGGCATTTTGTGCCATTCCATTCCTGAGAGCGCCGTCACACAGGCCATCCACCCTGGAGGGGAGGGGATTCCACAGGGATGTGTGACCAGGATTCAGGGGTATTAGGGGCCACTGTGGGGACTGCCCAGCACATGGGCACAGACGAGGCCCAGGGACCTGAGCCTAACCCTAATGGGAGCCCCTGGAAGTCTGTGTTGTGAGAGGACAAGGTCAGAATCAGTTCACTACTACCTTCCCACGGGGGCTGGGACACAGGCAGGAGGGGGGTGGCTTTGCCTGGACCCCAGCGCAGATTCAAGCCCCTCTGAGCTGTGTTCCATGCCAAGCCCAGCACCTGGCTCATCCTTGCATTGCCAAGTTGTGCACCAGCCTCCTGTGATAGCAGGTACGGAACATATGTAGAGGTCCTACCCCTGATGGCGCCCCTAGAAGTAGAATCCAGAATACCCCGATGTGCAGATGGGGAGCCTGGGGAGGCCCCGAGAGGCACAGGGTCTGTCCAGGGTCACAGCACTGGGCACGCACAGGAGCCCGGTCTGAACCCAGCTCTGTGCACTCACAGCGGGGACACCGGCTGCACCCAGGCCTCCCGGGGGCTGTGGGTGGGCTGTGAGGGTGTCACTGTGTGGATGCGGCATGGTGGGAGGGTGAGCATTGAGCAGCTGGGGGAGGGGGCTCCTCGGGGGGCTCTTGTGTGAGGAGGAAGTTGGGTAAGGGGACCCCAGGCAGTGGTGAACTCACTTCCCTGACAACAGAGCCCAACAGAATTTGGAACCCCGGTAACCAGGCACCCACATTCCACAGACAGCCCCCTGCCCAGCTCATTTCGTTGGAGATCCTCAAACCAAGATGTTCACATGCTGCCTGCCGAAGTCCGGAGGCTGCAGGCGGAAGAAAGCGCGCCCTGCAGATGCTGTCCTCCGCTGGGGATTTCATGTCAGGACTCCCCACCGCTTCTGGCCATTTGGCCGGAAGGACAGAAAGGTGACACCAGGAGGCCCAGAGCCGGCCACCCAGCCCCACTCGCTCTGATGACCTGTGTAGCCCCAGGTGCCCTCCCTGTGTGTGTGTGTGTGTGTGTGTATGTGAGTGTGTGCATATGTGTGTGAGTGTGTGTGTAAAGAGGGGTCATGGGGTGGGGCCACCCCGAGCAGGAGCAGGCTGATGAGGGGTCAGATACCCAGTGGGCAGGTCATGTTCAAGGTCAAGGCTGGCTGGTGGGATGGGGTGTGCGGGCACTGCCCCTTCTGCCCAAGGTTGATCCCAATAGCCCTGCAGGGATGGGTCACTGCATCCCGGGTGCAGGGCTGTGCGCGCACAGGTGTGTGTCTGATCTGGGAGCAGCAGGGGGACTGGGCAGGAGGACAGTGCCGATGGCCGGGCAGGGCTGTGATGCCTCAGGGCCGGCTACCGGTCCCTGTCTTTGCAGAAGGCCACGGAGGACACGGAGAGGCAGCTGGCGGACATGCCCTCCTCCCTGACAGAGAGGTTGACCCCACAGGCATCCCGAGAAACAGGTGCTGGGGATTGCCAGGCAAGACCGCCGACACCACGCAGACCACTGTCCGGTGGACAACTGGTGGCTCAGTCAGTTAAGCATCTGCTTTCGGCTCAGGTCATGATCCCAGGGTCCTGGGATCGAGTCTCACATTGGGCTCCCTGATCAGTGGGTAGCCTGCTTCTCCCTCTGCCTGTTGCTCCCCCTGCTTGTGCGCTCTCTCTCTCTCTCAAATAAATAAATAAAATATTTTAAAAAATAGACAAAAGACATGGACAGACTGTTCACAGAAAAGACAATGCAAATAGCCCTTGAACATATAACAAGATGCTCAATTTCACTCACAATAAGATAAATGCAAATTGTATCACACTGACTTCTCATGACTTACTTCTCACTTATCAAACTGACAAAAACCCAAAATGTTGACAAAATGTTCCATGGGTGATGCTGTGGAAGAACAAGCACTCTGGGCATGTTGGCAATGCAAAATAGTGGGTTACCAAAAAGAAGGTTCCGGCTCCATCTAGCAAAGTTACAGATACACCTGTCCTTTGACAATCCCACTACTAGGAATCTATCCTGAAGATTTGCCTCCACAAGTAAAAATAACATATGCATAAGCCTTTCACTTGAGGCAATACTTACTTGTAAAGGCAAAATGTTGGAAACAACCCAAATGCCTATCAATAGGAAACTGGTCGAATAAAGTAGTTACATCCACACACTACAGTACTATGCACTGTAGCAAGAAAGAGGCATGTCCCCATGTGGGAAGGGAGAGGGATCCTCGAGGTACAACCGAAGTACAGAGCAGGCCACACAGCATGCTACCTTCTGTGAGAACAGGGGAGTTCTCACATGTAGACGTTTCCTTCCAAAATAAGGGTACACCAGGAACTGATCGACTGCGTTGTGTGTGGAGGGCAGGTAGAACAGTGCAGGGACATGGATGGAGGCAAGACCTCCATGAATTCATCTTTTCTTTGAGCCATGTAAGCAACTACAATGCTGGACAATATAGGAACAACTGAGAGAAGGGAATAAAATAGTAAGCCCTAAAATCATCTTGGCTTTTTTCTGTTCCTTATCTCTGCTTGGGCCTCCCTTATTCTGAACCCCCAGAAATGAGGCTCGTTTACATGAGACTTCTCCACTTCAGAAAAGAGAAATAGCAGACCCAGTTTAGCCTTCTCTTGATGACAGCCATATGTAATTATGAGAGATCCCTCTGATGAGTACAAGACTGGACAAAACACTGCCAAGTGCAGCCATCACACAGTAACCCATCCTGAGAGATCTGGATGATTATGGACTAGGGCATTCCCTGCATCTTTGCCAAGAAATCTGAAGTGGCTAGCAAACTGAATAATAATAAAAAAAAAAAAAACTACAGAGTCTCTCAAATCTAACTGAGAGGCCAGGATACAAAATAGCAAATCGAGATGGTCAGAAATATACTCATGACAGGGTAAAGCCAGTTTAAAAACAATGATATTTGAATCAAAACTATAGAAATCTGTCTGCCTGGGGAAATAGTATGTAAACCAAAGGGCAAAATCAACAGAAGTTCTATCTAAAAGAAACCTCAGAGCAGAGTTAATACCTGTCACCAGTCAGCATGCTCTGGACAATGCACAACCCTAGGCCACCTCTTGTGGAAAAGCTTGGCCCTCAGGTGCCACTCACAGATCAGAACCGTGAATTTGATTCCGACCACCGAACACTTTGGTCCTGTTTTACCAGTCAAGGGGTGCCATGATCGAAATGTTTGTGTCCCCCCAAAATTCACATGTTGGAATCCCAACACCCAATGTGATCATGTAGAGGATGGGGATTTGGAGGTGACTGGGTCATGAGGGTGGATCCCAACCTTCGTGAATGGGATTAGTGCTCTTATAAAAGACACCCCACAGGCTTCCTCACCCTCCCACCACGTGAGGACAACAGTGAGAAAGCACTTGCTGTGAACCAGAAACAGGGCCCTCATCCAACCAGGCTAGTACCCTGATCTCAGACTTCCAGCCTCAAGAACTGTCAGCACTAAATTTCTGTTGTTTATAAGCTGACAGTTTGCAGTACTTTGTTAGAACAACCAGAACAGACTAAGACAGGAGGAGAGCCACAGAATATGCCTCTTTCTTTCTCTCTTTCCTTTCTTTCTTTTTCTGAGTTCTATTATATCGCTTTATTTTACTTTTGAAAATCTATTTTTAGCCTCATTGAATTAAAATTGACACAAATTATATCATTAAAGATGAGAATGTACCTCTTTCTTCCCTGCTCATATGTTGGCTCTAAGCCATCCCTGCAGACTTGCATTTTGCTCCAAGGCCCGTCTGTTGTTGACCAGAGGAAATGGAACAAGGAAGCCAGCTCCGAACTCTGCCTAAGACCTGGACAGCGAGCTGACCAGAGGAGGAATGTTTGGGGCCTGACATTTGCAGGTTGCTCCCTCTGAGTGTCTTGAGTTCTTGTGTGTCTGCCCCTGGGTAGAAATCCATGGGGAAAGGGTAAGATAAGAGTGAGGCATCTGTCACCCCAGGGTCACAGTTGCTCCAAGCACTTACTGCAGCCAGGCCCTGTGGCTGCATTATTTACTTTAACCGTCCCATAGTCCTGCAAACTAAATATGGCCATTCCTATTTCCTCCTCAGGTGAACAAGCTGAGGCTCAGAGAGGTTAGCTGACTTGCCTGAAGCCACAAATCTCCCACATGGCAGAGCTAGATTCTCACCTAGGTGGGGCTCCTGTCCTTGCTGCTTTCCTAGCCAGAACCTTCTACCTGCTGACTCGCCCTTTGGCTCAGTCTCAGGCTGCTTCTCCATCTCACTCACTCCCCCAGTGACCTCATTCAGCCTAGTAGCTTCAAAAGCTATTTATATCCAGATGACTCCCAGATTTGTCCCTACAGCCTGGACTTCCCCAAATTCCAGTCTCATACCCAAATGCCTACTCAACATTTGTATCGAGTGTCCAATAGGCTTCCTGAGCTTAACATATCCAAACCTCAATTCCTGATGCTTCCTAACAGACAGACTTTCCCAGGCTTCCTGCACTCAGGAAATGACTCCATTGTCTTCCTGGTTATTCAGGCCAAAACTCTTTTATGTCACACCCTTCATCCAATTTCTCAGCACAGTGTGTGGGCTCCACCTGAAAATTGGCTCCAGAACGTGACTACTTCTCATGAGCCCCATTGCTCATGTTACCAGTGGGAGAGTCTGGGTTGTGTGAATGGAGGTTTCGGTTCTTGGATCCCCCCACGAAAGAGTTACATGTTCGTTAATTGTGACAATTTTGTAGAAAACTAAAAAAGAGGAGAAATTAGGGGCGCCTGGGCAGCTCAGTCAGTTAAGCTTCTGCCTTCAGCTCAGGTCATGATCCCAGGGCCCTCTGCTCAGCAGGAGCTTGCTTCGCCCTCTCCCTGACACTGCCCCTGCTTGTACTCTCTCTCTCTCCCTCCCTCCCTCCCCGCCCCTCAAATAAATAAATAAAATCTTAAAAAAAAAAAAAACAAAACAGGGGCACCTGGGTTGCTCAGTCGGTTAAGCGGCTGCCTTCGGCTCAGGTCATAATCCCAGGGTCCTGGGATCCAGCCCCGCCTCGGGCTCCCTGCTCGGCAGGCAGCCTGCTTCTCCCTCTCCCTCTGCCTGCCTCTCTGCCTACTTGTGCTCTCTCTGTATCTCTCTGCCAAATAAATAAATAAAATCTTAAAAAAAAAAAGTACACTCTCAAGAAGGGAGGGTGGGTAGGCACAGAGTGGCAACTGCACTGGCGTTAGGGGTGTCTTTTCTTTTTATGTTTGCAGAGGTTATGGGTCATAGCCAGGGCAGTCTCTGACTGAGGTTGTTTCCAGTCATTTAAGGGACTCCTACAAGGTTCTTGCTGGAACTGTCAGGGCCATCTTTCCCCATGGGGGAGGTAGAAACCACAATGTAAATATATTATAATGAAGCTATAGGTTACCCTGGGGCAGAGGTGCAAGAGGAGAGTGCATGTTCCATACCTGTGGCTCTTGGTCCGTCAACCCCCCGGGGTGTTGAAAGCCATAAAGTCAGGATGTTGTGCCCTCAGCCTTCTAATGTGTCATCTACTTATCACCACCTTTGCCTCCAGCTCATGTCTAACTAACTGCCTGCTCTATCACTACCACCTGGCCAAAACCAGATTTACCTCTCACCTGGCTGGTGGCATTGACTTTAATGATGAGAATTATTAAATTGTGCATGGATCTGTCTCTCTACTAGGCACTACTCTTAATAATTCCCCCTCATTAACTCTGTAAAAATAAAATTCAGCAGAATAAATTTGAAGACCTAATTGGCTTTATTAAATGATTTGTAAATCAGGCAGCATCCCATCTAGCAAGCAGAGGAGAGTTTCCCTGAGTTAAGCATAGGAAAGGTTTTTAAAGGCAGAGAGGAAGAAGGAAAAAGGAAACTATTAGCAAAGAATCCTTTATTTTAGGCAGGTCACACACTGCTAAGGGGAACAGAAGGCGTCTATCAGACAATTTCCTAATGCTGACCAACCATGTTGACTGGTTAAAGGTGACCTTCCTGCGGCCTTGAAACTGCAGTTACATTAGGTAATAAGTCTTGGTTTACTGACTTGGGGCCTTGGTGGATACTATTGTTATGCTCAGTTTTAGATGGGGAAACTGAGTCATGGAGGTGTTAACTGACTTGCCCAAGGTCACACAGAGAGAAGTCTTGATAAATAACAAAAATTCAACAGAGTAAATTGTAAAGATCTAATTGGCTTTATTAAATGATTCATGAATGGGGCTTCATTCCATTTAGCAAATAGAGAGGGTGTACAAAATGGAAGGTTTTTATAGAAGGAAGGTGGCCCAAGGAACTTACCAGCACAAGCAACAGATGGTTCCAGGCCACTTTCCCTTGGGGGAAAAGCAAAGGTATCATGCAGATTACCTCATCTTTCTTTGGAGGATGGAGAGGGCCCACCTGGCAGACTCAGGGATGCCGGCTGAAAAATCCCTGACTGACGGGTTAAGACTACATTTCTGGGGGAGGTTGAATCTGCAATTAGATTAGGTATCCAGCCCCAGTTTAGTCTAAGTGACACCACTTGGGGCCTGTGGTTTTCTTTGTAACAGTTTCTTAACGGGTCCCCCTCTTCAGCCCTTGCCCTTTCTATAGGCCTTTTTAAATACAATAACCAGAGTCTTCCAGTTAAAACTACATCACATTTGGCACATATCCAGTTAAGTGTTTGTTATCTGACTAAGCAGCTGGTGGTCAAATGCTGTTGAACCAATGAATGAAATGGTGTGTGCGGGCCCTCCGTGGGGTGGTGTCCACGTAGAGGTGGGTGACACGCCAGCCTGTAATTTAGGTGACGGACACCTAATGCAAATGTTCCCACGAGGGGCGCCTGGGTGGCTCAGTCGTTAAGCGTCTGCCTTCGGCTCAGGTCATGATCCCGGGGTCCTGGGATCGAGCCCCGCATCGGGCTCCCTGCTCGGCGGGGAGCCTGCTTCTCCCTCTGCCACTCCCCCTGCTTGTGTTCCCTCTCTCGCTGTCTCTCACTCTGTCAAATAAATAAATAAATCTTAAAAAAAAAAAGTTCCCACGAGGCATCTGCGAAGGGCGCCTGGCCCACCCCAGGAGGGAGGGAGCCCCCACAACCAGGCGAAGAAGGCAGAAATCCGTTTCCAGAGTGGGTACATCGCTGGCAAAAGCCAAACAGCCAAAAAGTAGAGGCCCGACTTGGATCCCCAAGGCTCCGTAAAAAAAAAAAAAAAGACTGAGCGGCATGGACTACACCTCCCAGAAGGCTCAGCGCCACCTCGGAAAGGACACGAACGACGCAGGAGGCGCGACGTATTCTGTTATTTGTAGTCCGGGGACCTGCGGGTCTGAGCGACTCCTGGGACAAAGGAAGCGGATTCTCCTCCTCGGGTGTGTCCCCCCAGCTTGCAGATGGGTCTCAGAGATGGTCACCGGGATGGTAGAGGGGCCGCGGGTTGCGGGAGAGGCGTTCAACAGATATTTATTGCGTTCCTTGTATACCTCGCGCTGTTCGTCCTAAATAACAGGGGAGAGCCCTGCCCTCCGGAACCTTGCATTGCGCAGAGGCAGAGGGACAAATGCGAAAGAAGAAAGAAGGCCAGCAGAGGGCGGTCCTTGGGCGTGGAGTGAGACTGGAAGAGGTGAGGCACCTGGCAGAGGGGGCGGGGGCGGCGGGCAGGGCTGAGAAGACGAGAGCCCCAGAGAGCAACCCGAACTGACCTGCGGTCCGACGAAGCAAAGAACAGACTGCGGATGGGACAAACGCCGCGTGGCCCAGGGCAGTGGCGGTGGACAAAGAGGGGGTCAGATTCCGATAGAGGGGTGTAGAGTGCGACACGAGAGAAGAGTTAGCGATAAGGCCAAACGTCTGACCTGCGCGACGTTCAACTCCATGACATGGAGGGGTAAAACAGATCCGGTGTAGAGACCCAGGGTTGAGAGTGGGCTTTAGGCTGTACTTGAGCACAAGTAGTTCATTTGGGCGCAGGATCCTGGGAGGGAGGTGCGCAGGCAGGTTATCAGCCTGGGCAACTAGACTCGGTCCTTTCGGGGACCTCAGGGGAGCTGGAGAACACGCCTCAGATTTGCACCCTAGCGCGGAGGGCTGGGAGTTTGTTCACTGACCCCCATGCATCTCCGTTAGGAGGCTGTTTCCAGGGCAAGAATTCTCTGGCACTTTGGACAGGCACATCCCTGTGACCAGAGAAAGCCCTGAGTAGAGTGCAGCAGCTTGCAGTAAGAAGCCCTGTGTGAGTGTGGAGGAAAGGTGGGTGGGCGCCCGCATCCATGTGGAGGTATGAGCAGAGAGCTGGGCACACAGATGCAAGTCCATGCCAGGAGGAGAGTGGGAGCCACCAGCACATGTACACCCAGAGGAGATCATCACAGTCAGTGTGAACAGAGAAAAGGTCCAGGGGAGAAAGAAGAATAAGGAAAAGACACTGAGAAGCCACCACCAGGGAAATAGAAAAACCCGGAGCCTGTGGCATCCTGGAAATCCAGTGTAAACCAGTAACTGGAGAAGAAGGCATCGGCTCCATGGCATGTTGCGTGACCTTACAGTAACAATTCTGGGGGACTGGGACAGGAAACCTGACTAGAGGGGGCTCATTCTTTATTCCTGTAATAGCTGCTCTCATTAAAATCACACTAGTAATTTAAACACTGAAATTTGAACGTAAAGAATTGTTGACTAGGAGAGCTGGGTAATAATGAAGGGGTAAAAGGCTCCTCCACTTCCTCCTGCAGCCCAGATTTGTGGTCTCCACTCTTCTGTGTCAAATGCCTTTTCAAATGACACCAGGTGAGCCGCTGTGACCAAGGCCTCAGAGACCACATCTGGAGGTCAGTAAGGGGAATGGGGACAAATGCTGGCCTCAGGTCCCTGAGCTGCCTGCCCAGTTAGTCACTGCCTTTGTGGCACACGGGACAAACAAGGTCCTCAAGTCTCCTAGGCACAGCAGGGAGGGGCTAGGACCATTTTTCTGTGAAAGAAATGCCCCCAGACCACCATGACCAACCGTACCCCGGCCTACAAAGAGCACTCTGTCCACCCTCCAGGCCTGGAGTCTCTGGAAAGGGTCCCAGGGAAGAGATGCACTTGGAAAGTGTGTGGAGAAGAGTCTATGCGGAAGGAGAGTCTGCATAGGCGACCAAGGATGAGTGGGGTGAGGTGATGGGGACATGGGCACATGTGTGTTTGGGGGGGAGTATATACTGTGCGTGTAATCTGTGGGTGGGGCAGGGTCCATGTGGACCGAGTATTGTGGGGCAAGGATGTCTGTGAAGGGGAAGGGTTACCTGTGTGTGTGTGAAGGGATACCATGTATGTGCAGCCCCGTATAAGAATGTGTTTGTGCGTGCGAGGTCTCTAAGGGGTCAGCATGTGTGACGCTGAACAGAGCAGTGGCTGGGCAGGTAATTCTATTTACTAAGAAATGTCAGTGTGGAGGTGTCCTCCTATGGCTGGGGGAAGAGTTCAATCTTTGCATGCTCCTCTGGGTTGAGGGACTGCTCACGTGTGATGGGTGTGAAGCAGTCTGTGCTTCATCCTAAGAGGGGCGGCGTCTTGGGGATGGCTGTGACACCAAGTTAACCAGCAGCCCCAAGAAAGTGACTTGGTATCTGGGGTGCCATGGGGAGCAGATGGGAGGGGCACTGGGGGGCTTTCCTGGCCCGGGGTCCTAAGCTGCAGCTAGGCAAAGCCTAAGTAAGGGGCTCCTGCAGACAGGTCTTCTGCTCACCCTCAGGGCGTCATCCTAGCTGAAGGAGGCTGCTTGGGCCTGGTGACTCTGCTCATCAGCCTGCACTACCCCAAGAACCATGCTCCCCTGCACTCCCTCTAAGAAGTGAGTGGGCCTCCCAGAGGGGAAAGGAGGGGGTTCGTGGGAGCTGATTAGTAGCAACCCCTTCTCACCTGAGTCTGGGAAGTCAATCAGGGTTCTCCCTTTGAAAGGCAAAGCTGGTTTGCAGGAAATGGTGTTGCATGTGGTGGACTCCGGGTATATATGGGCTGCTGAATGTTACTCACGGTATTCCTTCACCAAGCTGCCGTCACAAATACCACAGATTGTGTGGTTTCAGAAACAGAAATTTATTTTCTCACAGTTGTAGAGGCTAGGAGTCCATTTCCATTATTCAAGTCACTCAGTCAGTGGTGTTTGCTTATGGCAGCCCAAGCCACTAAGACAGTGAACACTGGTTAACCAAGAGAGTCACATTGACTCTTTGGGCCTCAGAGCATCGGAGACTCTCCATCCCCACTGTGAGACCCCAAGCCACCCTCTCAAGAAGGTTCAGCAGGGATGGTGTCTAGATGGCAGTCCTGCCTGTAGGGGAGGAGAGGTAAGGAGACAGGTGATCCCTGCAGAGAGGCTATTTGAGCACAGTTTTGGGGCAGCTTCATTTGGGACAGGCCAAGCCTGGGTGTCTCCAGCCTCCAGATGTGGAAGGTCAGTGGGGGAGGGATCAGTGTGAGGCCATGTGTAAGCTGTGCAGCAAGTGTCCTGAGGAGCATCCCTCCATGGACTTGTCCCACAGAAGTCCTACTGCACTTGCCGACACGTCTGCCTCTGCATGTCAGGTCCTGGTTTCTGCCCAGCATTTGCCAGGACCCCTTGGCCATTGGCACACTGCACACTTGTTCAAAAGCAAGGGGCTATAACTTGGAGAGAAAGGAGGGAGCAAGAGACAAGACCCACGTGGGGTGTGACCCTCTGGTCACTGTCCCCCACCCCAGTAGGAGAAGCATGGCCATGATTTTGTGAGACTGTAGCTTCCAGTCTCTGGAAAAGCAGATTGATGTCCTGCCAGCCCCAGCAGATGAGCAGGGGTACCTCATCTGTTCTCAACAGAAACCAGACTAAAGCCCACTCCCTTCTAATGCCCCTGAGTCCCAAGCCCCCTTCTCCTTCCCTGGGCCCCCAATACCCCCCAGGTCTGAGCTCCTAAGGCCCTCTTTCCTTTTCTTCCCAACAGCCCTCCCTGAGGTGAGTCATTGAGAGAAGGGGAAGGGAGGAGGGGTTAAAAATGGAAGGAGAGTATAACGCCACCCTCCCCCCAGGCTATGCTCTGGGCAAGAGGACCCCAGGGTGCTAATTGCACACACGCAAGCAGACAGCAGCACAGCTCAAGCAACCTGAGAAGAAGACAAGCTGAGAAAAAGCCACAGGTGAGGAGGGTCCCATGGGGGCAGGTACACTGTAGACACCTCCCAAGGGCAGCCAGGCCTAATGGGGACTGTCCTGCTGGGAATCTGGGGACCTAACTTCAGGCATTCCTGCCTCTGTAGTGCCGTGCAGGAGCTGAGGACTCAGCCATGAGCATGGTCCTATAGACTGGGTACCACAGTGACTTTGGGAGCAGGATTGGAGCTCAGACACTTCACCTGTATAAGGAAGGGAATGTAGTTTTTTCCAAAGGAGGAAAGGTGAGTTTGGTGGCAGGGGAGCCTGGGGAGAGCAGAGAGGGGACATGGAAACAATAGGAGAGTGACCTGGCATTTACACAGCATGCGACTGTCTTGGAGGGTAAGAAATAAGAGGGAGCTGCTTCGTGGAAGCTTTGAGAGGCTCTGGGCACAAGCAGGGGGCATCAGCTCTAGGGGATGTAAGCCCCTCATGACTCTGTCTCTGATCACAAGACCTGGGGCAGCCATCAGCAGCAGGGGCTGTGCCCTGCCACACTGTCAGGATACCGATGGGAATGTGAATTGGAGAGGAGCCCCAGGGGATCTCCAGGTACATTTGAGAACTTGCAGCTGGTATAGACTCCCTGCCTGCTGACTCTCCTCCACAAGGCCAGTCTGCTTTTTTTTTTTTTTAAGATTTTATTTATTTATTTGCAAGAGAGAGAATGAGGGGGGGGGGCAGTCTGTTTGATCTCTACCTTCAAGCATTTCAATACAACAGGCTTCCTCTGGTGCCTATCGTGTCCAGGATTGGGAGAGTCCAGTGCCTTTCCTGCAGCCTGCTTCATGCATTCCTTTTCTGGAAAGGTGGCTTCCATTCCCTCACCTCTTGCATCTCTCAATACTGCAGTCAGGATGTGCTGTGATGATTAGCAGCCTTCATGCAGCCAGTCCCAGACAACCCTCCTCCCTGACTTCTGGCAAGGGTCCTGACCTTTCCTGACCACACAACCCTTGTGGGATGTTCTTCCAAATGTCCCTCTGGCTTTCCTCCTCTGTCCAGGGGCTGCTGTGCACACAGGGAGAAGTTCCCTGGTTACCTTCAGAGCTTTGAACACACACACACACACACACACACACACCACTGGAGAATGCACCCGTGGCTTCAACCACTTGTGGCTTCAGTTTGCTGATACCTGCCCCCCAAATATGCACCTATATACCAGACTCATGTTCTAAACTCCAAACACACATATTCAAACTGCCCACTCAACAGCTCTGCTTGGATGTCCCACGGAGAAACAGAACGGACAGCTTTGGGTACACACCCTCTTCCTATAATGAACTGTAACCGTGAGCATAGCAGCGTCTCAGTCTGTGAGTGCTTCCAGCAAACCCTTGAACCTTGGGGTGTCCTTGGGCCCCAAACTGCAGTCTCAAGCCACACTGTTCACTTGCACCTTCCCTACTCCGAACCCATCCTCCCTCACCTGGTCCAGTGAAATTCTCTCCCTGCAGCATCTCTCTCCCCTTCACTCTCTATGCTCCAGCCACACCAACTTTTCCCTGTCCCTGTAACATATCAAGCTCGTTCTGATTCAGGGTCTCTCCCACTAACCCCCTTCCACCTTCCAATGTCTGACTCCTCCTCATCTAAGTTCAACTCAAACGTCACTTCCTCACAAAGCCTTTCCTGACCTTACAACCTAAATCACCCCACCTCCCAGGCCCTCTTTCTGTGAAGCCATTGGTCAGGGTCAAGGTCTCATCTAAAGGTTTGACCAAGCTCAGTCATGTGGTTGTGGTCTCTTCATGGGGTTGCTTCACAACATGGTAACCAGCTTGCTCAGGGCGAGTATGGGGCCAAAATGGAAGCTATAGTCTTTTTATTATTATTATTATTATTATTATTATTATTATTATTGAGGTATAATTGACATAAAACACTATATTAGTTTCAGGCATACAATGTAATGATTTGATATTTGTGTGTGTTGTGAAATGATCACCACAAGTCTAGTTAACACGTGTCACCATACATAGTTGCACTGTTTTTCTTGTGATGAAAACTTTCAAGATCTACTTTCTCAAATATGCAATACTGTATTATTAACTATATCTGTCATGCTGTATATTACATCCCCATGACTTACTTATTTTATAACTGGAAATTTGTACCTTTTGACACCTTTCACTCACTTCACCTCCCCCACCCTCCACCTCTGGTAACCACCAATCTCTGTATCTATGAGCTCAGGAGTTTTCTGTTTTGTTTTGTTTTTGTTTTTAGATTTCAAATGTAAATGAGATCATACAGTATTTTCTTTCTCTGTCTGACTTATTTCACTTAGCATAATGCCCTCAAGGTCCATCCATGTTGTTGCACGTGGCAAGGTTTCATCCGTTTCTGTGGCTGAGTAATAGCCCGTGTGTGTGTGTGTGTGTGTGTGTGTGTGTGTGTGTGTGTGTGTGATCTCCCACACCCTCTTTATCCATTTTCTGTCTGAGGTTGTTTTCATGTCTTGGCTATTGTCAATGATGTTGCAATGAACATGGGGGGGGCATACATATTTTCCAAATTAGTGTTTCTGCTTTCATTGGATGAACACCCAGAAGTAGAATTGCTGGATCATGTGGTATTTCTATTTTTAATTTTTTGAGGAACCTCCATACTTTTTTCCACAGTGGTTGCACCGTTTCACATTCTCACAACAGTGTGCAAGTTCTCCTTTCTCTGCATTCTGGCCAACACTTGTCAGGTGTGAGGTCATATTTCATTTTGCTTTTGATTTGAATTGCCCTGATGATGAGTGATGTTGAGCATCTTTTCATGTATCTCTTGGCCATCTCTATGTCTTCTTTAGAAAAATCTATTCACATCCTCTGCCCATTTTTTCATCTATTTTTTGTTTGTGTTTGCTATTGATTTGCATGAGTTTTTCATATATTTTGGATATTAACCCCTTATCAGATACATGATTTGTAAATATTCTGACTCCATAGGTTGCCCTTTCATTATGCTGTTGGTTTCCTTTGCTGTGTAGAAGCTCTTTAGTTTGATGTTGTCCAGCTTATTTATTTTTACTTTTGATCCCTTTGCTTTTGTTGTCAAATTAAAAATCATCACCAAGGGCGCCTGGGAGGCTCAGTTCGTTAAGCGACGGCCGTCGGCTCAGGTCATGATCCTGGAGTCCCAGGATCGAGTCCCGCATCGGGCTCCCTGCTCGGCAGGGAGTCTGCTTCTCCCTCTGACCCTCTTCCCTCTCATGTGCTCTCTCTCTCTCATTCTTCCTCTATCAAATAAATAAATAAAATATTTTAAAAAAAAATAAAGCACTGGTCTAATGGAGATGCTTAAAAAAAATTTTTTTTTAATAAATAAATATCATCACCAAGACGAATGTGAAGGAGTTTTCTGTCTATAGTTTCTTCTTTCTTTATGGTATCAGGTCTTACATTCAAGTCTTTAATCCATATTTAGTTAATTTTTGTGTATGGGGGAAGAAAGTGGTCCAGTTTCATTCTTTGCATGTAGCTGTCCAGTTTTCCCAACACCATTTATTGCAGAGACTGTCCTTTCCCCATTGTATATTTTTGCCTCCTTTGTAGTAAACTGATTGAGCATATATGCATCGATTTATTTCTGGGCTCTCTATTCTCTTCCACTGATCTATGAGTCTATTTTCATTCCAATATCATACTGTTTTGGTTACTATAGTTCTGCAATATAGTTTGAGATCAGGGAGCATGATGCCTCCAGGTTTTTCTATCTCAAGATTGCTTTGGCTATCTAGGGTCTTTTGTGGTTCCATGCAAATTTTAGGG